>NC_079189.1:49346287-49456287 GCF_029499605.1 Hyla sarda
GCTATTTTCTATTTTTGGCTGTTAGGAAATTCTATAGAGTGAATAAAGGAGTGGAAAAGGGGCCCCCATTCCTGTCATAATTCTGTTTTAGGAGTCAGACCCCCACAGATTAGTTATCACCTATCATGGGGATGACATAAAAAAAAAAACCTATAGGGTATCTGAGCTTTCTGTGTCGTCTTGATGTTTTTTTTTCTTAACTTGGGTCTTGGTGTTTTGCAGCCATAGTCTGTTATAGTCCAGTTCCAGAAGGGATGAGGGATGGTCTCTTTTGGCTATCAGAAGGCCTCCATTTCACTTTAGATATCTTGTACTGCTTGTATGGAAAAGCCTTCAGAAGTGTAAGGCGAGATACTGTCAAGACACTGAATCTGTCTCCATTATGCGGCATTTCTGGCAGTATTTTTGGAATATTCTGCACATTTTCTCACTGTAGCAAGCACATCTGGTTTCACTCTTTTCTAATCACTTACACCTGTGGATTCTACAATAATGAGAATATTGCTAAGCGTTTGTTAATCTCCTTTTAGTGGAATCTTTCATGAAAACCCCGATCCACCCCACTAGCCCATCAGGGAACATTCACATGTCCCTTTAGATGCCGCTGTCAGCTTTGACACCGGCGATCTAAAGGGTTAATAGCCAGCCGCATGCTGGCTATTAGCAGCAGCCCGCGGCTACTGAGAACAGCTGAGAGCTGCAAAGTATGGATTGGGCAGGAGTCGGGAGCTCGCTCTATACAGACTGCTGAGCGCCGCCGCACTTGTCAGGTCCGGCCCTGCTTGCCCGAAGCAGGGCTAAGGGCCGGAAAAATTCACCTGCCCGGCGCCTAAAACTGCATGTCCCGGACGATAGGAATTCCACATCCCTGTGGCTAAAAAAAAAAAAAAAATTGCTTTCGGTCCACAGAACACCATAAACGTATTGTATCACGCTTTATTAGCATGTCTGGTTCATTGTATACTGTAAATGGCAAGCAGAAGGCTTGATGTGTGATGGTGTATGGGGAGCTATCAGTCTCTTCTGACATGTTCAGCATTGCGGAAGGAGATGTTCATATCACAATTACAGCTTGTGATGCCCTTTTCTACCACACAGAATGTGTCACTAATGGTGCGGGGAAAAAAGCTGTATACCACTTGTGTAGGTGCAATGCATACCATTGCTCATAAAAAGAGCAGCATAGCCCCTTGTAGGGCTGGGCGGTATGGCCAAATGTGTATCACAGTAGTTTTGTAACTTATGTCGGTCCCACGGTATATAACGGTATTTCCCCCCTCACCCTCCCCCCAAAATAATTAGCCCAACGCTGCACTGTCCCCATCGGGGTAAGAAGCCGGCTTCTTACATGAGTGGGCTCAGCCTATCACCGGCCGAGGCGGGACATCGCTGTGGCCGGTGATAGGCTGACGGCTCTCCGACGGAGAAGGTGAGTTAAAGTTTATTTTCTTTACCTTTTGCAGCCCGGGCATAAGGATACAGTATAGAGCAGTGGATTGCAATCTGCGGACCTCCAGATGTTGCGAAACTACAACTCCCAGCATGCCCGGACAGCCAACGGCTGTCCGGGCATGCTGGGAGTTGTAGTTTTGCAACATCTGGAGGTTGAAGACCACTGGTATAGAGCATCAGCGCTGGCGGGCGCAACAAACAGGAGGACAGCTCTTGCGGGTGACATATGTGAGTAGTAGTGCTGGGCTGATAATTAATCGGGGGGCAGAACAGCGCTCGCGGGTCACATATGATTAGTTCCCCAATGGGGATAGCGCAGCGCTGGGCTGATGATTCATTCATTCCCGAGGGGGAGGGGCCAAACCGGTATTGCTGTATGGGTTAAAATTCATATTGTGCAGCACCAAAATTTCGGTATTCGGTATGAACCGGTAGAACGCCCAGCCCTAGCCCCTTGCACCCTCTAAAGCTGTATTATCAGAGGGCGTCTGGGGGTTGGAGTCCCCTACATAAGCTATCTACTATTTTACTATGTACTGTATTATTTCCTTAGGCCAGAGAGATCAGTCTTCAGCTTCACGTTTACTTTGACCTTTTTTTTTGTATTTGTCATGAAATTTTCCTGATGGTTCCAGAAAAGTGTGTTCTGCATGAGGATGCCCTTTAATTGCTTCAATTTTATATTTAATGAAATGACATTGTAATTGAATACAATTATCTCAACCCTGTCCTCCTCCTTTTAATGATAACCCCTTCAAGTTACCATGGAGCATGTGCTTCACTCTGCATTCATGTATTAATATGGAGTAGGAGGCGATGAGCTGTAAAAAGCGCTTTATGCGCTTGATGAGTCAAAGAAGTTCAGACCCCAAATTGAGCAAATATTCAAGTTATACCTGAGCTTTGGTATCTCTGTTGATTGTATACAACACAGAATGTAAAGGAAGGACTTTTAATTCTCCTTTCTGCTGGATCCACTTCTGGCTACACATAGTGGACTTTTTCCACAGCAGCAAATCTACTGCAAAATTGTATGTAAACTATACTGCTGATTTTCTATAGTGTAAATTGCTGTAGTATTTCTGTGACATGTAAACATGGCCTGGTACCTGAAAGGTATGTACACAAAACATGTGATCTTTGTGCAGGTAATCAATTCCCATCAAGCATTTTCTACATTTAATTAAAAAAAAAAACATGTTTCTGTCTTTTGTCCAGGGCAAGATAAGGTTGTACTATGAATGGTGATTCTAACGCAGGGGTGGTGACTTCACCACCTCCAACAAATGCTCCACATAAAGAAAAATATTTTGACCGTGTTGATGAGAACAACCCTGAATACTTGAGAGAAAGAAACATGGCCCCTGACCTTCGCCAGGACTTCAACATGATGGAGCAGAAAAAGAGAGTATCCATGATACTTCAGAGTCCGGTGAGTGAGAAAACTTTTGAGTCCGTTTACAAACAGAACCATTGGAAAAAGCTTTAGAGCCAAGAACATAATTTAATATGTTAATATTATGTTACTGTAATGGAACTAATGAAAATGAGATTAAACACTGTCCAGAAGGCAAAGGGTGGAAGTTGTAAGTTTCTTTGTTGACCATCTCATTATTTTTCTGTCAAAGACTAGGGCTGAATTTAATTGACATTGAAATTACATTGGGTTGCAGACTGGAACCTGTTTATAGCTGTTTAAATCTGGAATCCAAGGCATTTTAATGATCATGGCCAAACTCCTGCAGGTCCGGGCTGTAGCGTGACTTTTATTTTTCACATTAAATTGCTCTCATTAATTGTTGGTGCAGACAGACTTCTAAAGCAAGAAATCAGCCCTTCCGGCTGTTTTCTAGTTACTCCACCAAGTAACTGCACCAAGTTTCTGGGTTTTGTTAGAAGTTGTAATCGGTGGATGTCAAAGTCCTGAGACCCCCACAAATTGCTAAGATTGCGAAGAGACAGTAGCACTCTGTTAAATTCTATGCTGCTCAGTTTTCATTGTAGATAAACACACGGCCCCAAAGCTAAGCTGAGCGCTTCTGACGCTTTTTTAGCGATTAGTGGGAGTCTAAGCATAAATATTGTTACTGTCTTATAAAAATATTGCCACTGTTGTCCACAGGCTGTGTTGTATTGCAGCTGAGAATCTTTCCCTTCAATAGAGCTGAGCTTCAATACCAATTACAGTGACCCCTCGACCTACGATGGCCCCGACATACGATCATTTCAACATACGATGGCCTCTCAGAGGCCATCGCATGTTGAAGGCAGCCTCAACATACAATGCTTTTGTATGTCGGGGCCATCGCATAAACGGCTATCCGGCAGCGCAGACTGCTTCAGCTGCCGCAGGATAGCCGTTTACGGTGCCCTGTGCTGACGATCACTTACCTGTCCTCGGGGCTCCGGCTCGTCCTCTTCGGGATCCCCTGCATCGTCTGCGCTCTCCATCGACGTCATCACGTCGCTGCGCACGCCGTCCCGTCATCCAATAGGAGCGGCGTGATGTTGGCGACGAAGAGCGCGGATGCCGGGGAAGCAGAGGCCCTGCCGGATGTCCGGGCATGCTGGGTGTTGTAGTTTTGCAACATCTAGAGGTCCGCAGGTTGTAGACCACTGTCCTATACTTTACATTGCACGGATGCCTCAACTTGCGATGATTTCAACAAACGATGGTCCGTTTGGAACGGATTACCATCGTATGTTGAGGGACCACTGTATAGAGATTTTGTTGGTAGAACGCGGCCATGTTTTTATAAAACTGGACAATACCTTTAAAGAAAATCTGCCGTAAATTAAACTTCTGCCCTATCCACAGTTGGTTTGAACCCAGGGGATACATGTATTTTGCTGCAGTTGTCCTTTAATTTAGTAGGACTGCATGGGTTGTGGGGGAGGTGTTAAACAGATTTAAAGCTTTGGGGAATTTTAGACCCATGGTTTGTAGACAGACAAAAGGTACTTTCTATCCTTGTGTGTCTATGGTTAATTGAGTTGCAAGGAAGCTGTAAGCGAACTGCTATCACTTCTCTTCAATAGAACATTATATAAGCGATGTTTTTTGATTTTGTTTGTTTTTTTGAGTTTTTTTTTTTGTTTTGGCTAATTTCTTTTTCTTCTTTCAGGCATTCTGTGATGAACTGGAAACAATGATTCAAGACCAACTTAAAAAAGGGAAAAACCCAACTGGTTTGTTGGCACTACAACAGATTGCAGACTTCATGACCACAAGTGTACCTAGTGTTTACCCATCAGCTCCTCAAGGTGGAATGGCAGCGTTAAACTTGAGTAAGTCACATTTTGGCCCCTTTTTTTTTCAGGCACTAATGCAAATTAATATCACCTGTTCCAAACCATGTATTAGGTTTTTGAAATATGATAATTTTATAGGGCTGCAACATTATATGTACATTACATGTATATGCAGAGTATTTGCTGTGACCACTTTTTTGCTGCAAATCCACTGGTATTCAAAATTTTTATAGATTGTTCATAGTTTTCAACACAGCTTTTACTGGGAGGTCAAAATCTGCAGTCTGATGTAAATTGATATGCTGCAGTGTTCTGGTGTCTGATGAGATTCTCAGGGTTATGACCCCGTTTATGGACTCTTCCTAGTATTTACAGAAGACTGTAGCGGGTTTGCTAGGGAGACTGCAGATTTAATTGACCTAGCTGCGGACTTTGGCTCCCTTTTTATGCTTTGGAACTGTGGTGGTCGGACTATTGCTTGAGAGGTGATCTAGTTTTGAGCTGTGCTTGGTCTGCTTGTTTGTGGGAATGAATGTGAGGTGGGTTGGGAGGGGGATTTGTTCTATTAGCACTTTATGGAATATGCTTGTTCCACATAGCTTTGTGATACCACTTTTATGTCTGGATATTGTCATTCTATTTGCCACAAATCTGATCAGGGGTGGAAATCCCTGTATTATTCTGTTAGTTATAATTTGAAAATTCTGAATAAAAATTATATATTTAAAAAAAAAAAAAAAACTTCCTGCCACTCCCGGTCATTAACGGTGAGTTTCTGGCTTATGACATTGGCTCATGCACTGTTAATGGTCATTTAAAAGGGTACTCCGCCCCTAGACATCTTAATCCCTATCCAATGGATAGGGGATAAGATGTCAGATCGCGGGGGTCCCGCTGCTGGGGACCCCCGGGATCTACCATGCAGCACCCACCTTTAGCGGCTTCCGGAACCGCTGGAGGTCCTCAGGCTGAGTCCATCTCGACCACGAGGACGGAGCATGGTGACGTCGCGCTCCGCCCCATCAATGCAAGTCTATTGGAGGGGCGTGACAGCTGTCACACCCCCTCCGATAGGCTTGCATTTAGGGGGCGGAGTGTGATGTCACACGGGGCGGAGCCATGACATCACTATGCTCCGTCCCCGTGATCGCCAGTAATCAGACCCGGAGCGAACACGCTCTGAGGACTGATTATAACGGTGCTGTGTGGAAGATCACGGGGGTCCCCAGCGGCGGGACCCCCGTGATCAGGTGTTTTACAAGTGAATGCCCATTCTGATCTTTCAGCCATTGACATGTTTCACAGATCTGGACTGTCTGTACATTGTATGTTGAGTCTGGTTTCAGGTTACAGTGGTCCAGAAAAGACAATTGTATGTTGAAACTATTGTATGTTGAGGCATCACTGTATAAATCAAGAGTAACAGCAGTAATAGTAATTTATTGTCCGAGCATCCATTGGTTTGTGGGTGTGCTCTATTAGGCAAAGTAGAGGTACAAAATGCCTATGAACCTGTTGTCTCATTTACATGCATTTTAGGTTTTATGGTACTTTTTCCTCAAACAGTGCACGGACTTTGCCGAGAAAATGCTACACATGTAATGAAATGGCTTCCTTGCTTTCATCAAGTCACAATTACGGCAGTCATGTGTTTTTTGTTTTTGTGTTTTTTTTCTTCCAAGATTAGAGAGTTCTATTTCCTGCAAAGCTCATTTTTCCAAATCTACAGTATTGACAGATGTAGATAAAGCAAGGTCACTTCATGAAATCTATAACTGCGGGTCATTAGAGGCAGCTGGTATAAATTATGCAGGAAAAGGAAAATGAAAAATTGACAAGACAAGGTTACAGGCTATTAAAGCTGCAGCCTCCGTATTATGCAAAGTGCCTTCTCCCTTCTGTAATGTTACTGTGTTTAACCCTCCTCCCCATGTATTTAATTTCAGGTTTAGGAATGGTAACACCTGTGAATGATCTTAGAGGATCTGACTCTATTGCCTATGAAAAGGGAGAGAAATTGCTTAGATGTAAACTTGCTGCATTTTATCGATTAGCGGATTTGTTTGGGTGGTCTCAACTGATCTACAATCACATTACAGTAAGTATCACAATATTAAAGCATCTTTGGTAAGACTGCCCCTCTCTCCTCTCCCTCTCGCCTTTTGCAGGCTGAGCTCAAATGAGAATATTACAGATACATTTTTACGTCAGTGTGATGGCTAAAACCTGACCAAACTGCAATTTTGATGACTTAAACCAGTGTTTCGAAATCAGGGTGCCTCCAGATGTTGCAAAACTACAACTCCCAGCATGCCTGGACAGCCTTTGGCTGTCCAGGCATGCTGGGAGTTGTAGTTTTGCAACACCTGGAGGCAACCTGGTTGGCAAACACTGACCTAAACTAAGAAGTGGTAGTTTGTCATTCGACCCAAGGCCAGGCTGGGATTTGAAGCTGTAATATAGGCACAAAAATTCATCAATGTTAATCTAGTGTGAACCTAGCCATAGAATTAACATGCAGAGAGTTGCTTTTTGCATGTAGTGACACAAAGTTCTTATTTCAAGTAGTGACAAAAAGTTCTTATTTCTACTATAAAAAAATAAGTGAATCACTAGGTCACTTGTTAATTTCCTTTCGACTTTGCTAACCTTTGGATGAGGACAGATTCTTTACTATTCAAGTAAATACATTGATAGCAATATATCTAGAATATCCTTGTTATATAATATGGAGAGCTGCCAACATAGCTTTTAAGACTGTATAGTAAAGTCCTCATTGCAAAGCAAGTGAAAGTCAGATGAAAGGAAGACATTGAGTTCTTTGTGAAGGGTCTGTCTAGTTCATTCTGCTCACACTTAAGAGAGTGGTTGTCCAGGAATTGAAAAACAGACCTATTTTCTTTCAAAGACCGTTGCCTGTCTGTCTCCAATTTGGGTGTGGTTTTGCAACTTTGCTCCATTGCTTCCAATGGAACTGAGCTGCAGAACCACACCCAACCTGGAGGCAGACAGGGAGTGGTCTTTAAAGGGGTTATCCAGGAATCGGAAAAACAGATTATTTCTTTCAAAGAAAGGTCTTCCCTATGCTGTGTCTGCACAGTGTTAGTTCATATATTCCGTATATACTCTAGTATAAGCCGAGTTTTTCAGCACGATTCTTCGTGCTGAAAACTCCCCCCTCAGTTTATACTCCAGTGAACACAAAAAAATCGATTTAGGCATACGTCCATCTTCACTGAAGGGACCATCCGCATACCGGTGGGGAGGGTGAGCTGGTCCGGGCCGTCCATCTTCACTGCAGGGACCATCCGCATACCGGTGGGGAGGGTGAGCTGGTCCGGGCCGTCCATCTTCACTGCAGGGACCATCCGCATTCAGGTGGGGAGGGTGAGCTGGTCCGGGCCATCAATCTTCACCGGGAGGCCTTCTTCTCCGCTTCGGGCCGTCCCCGGACTAGTGATGCTGCATTGATGTTGCTGGGCATACATATGACGTCAGGGGCGTCCCTGCGCACAGACGTCCCTGCATGGTGGCGTCAATGCAGTGTCACTAGTCAGAGGATGGCCCGGAGCAGAGAAGAAGGCCTCCCGGTGAAGATGAACGGCCCGTACCAGCTCACCCTCCCCACCGGAATGCGGACGGCCCTTGCAGCTCCCTCCCTGGACGGTCCCTGCAGCTACTAGGGCAACAACTGGGGAGGTGAGAAGAAAACAAAAGGGGGGTCTGGATGATGACAGGGGAGGGGGGTGATGATGGATGACGGGGGGGATGATGTATTTCCCACCCTAGGCTTATACTCGAGTCAATACGTTTTCCCCTAGGTTTTTGGGGTGAAATTTTGGGGCCTCGGCTTATATTCGGAACGGCTAATACTTGAGTATATACGGTAAACAGATAGTAGGACCCTTATTGACATACAAAAAGCAATTGGTGTCCCCTGCATACAACAATCACTAAACCTATTCCAAGCAAAGGACACAAGAATATATATAGAAAAGTATAAATCTTTTAGTGGACGCTTTAAAATACATAAAAAATGGACCAGCAGCAGTTAGAAAATGTCACAATTCAAGGTAGAGGTAATAAATGGCTCTACCACATAGATGTGCTATAGATAGAATAATGTATTTAATACCCTGTCCCAACAATTGGCCCTATATAGTAATTAGGCTACAAAAAGCATGCATATCACAGGGTGTAAGGTGCTCCCTGAGGAAGCGTGAAGTGAAACAGCGTAGGGGTAGTCACAGCTCCAGGCATGTAAGTACAGCATGTTGCCCTCTTGGAATAGGTAGGTGGGATCTTAGTTCTTTTTTTCTCTATGGTGCTTTGTGGAACGGATGAGGGTCTTTATAGTGTTGTCTGAGTTCACCTGTCCATTTATATATTTATCCTATAGACCTCCTGAGTGGACATCCTGAGTGTTTCACTCCTGATTCAACCTTACACCCTCTGATATGCATGCTATTTGTAGCCTACTTACTCTATAGGGCCAATTGTTGGGACAGGGCATTATATACATCATTCTAACTAGAGATGAGCGAACTTACAGTAAATTCAATTCGTCACAAACTTCTCGGCTTGGCAGTTGATGACTTATCCTGCATAAATTAGTTCAGCTTTCAGGTGCTCCCGTGGGCTGGAAAAGGTGGATACAGTCCTAGGAGACTCTTTCCTAGGACTGTATCCACCTTTTCCAGCCCACCAGTGCACCTGAAAGCTGAACTAATTTATGCAGGATAAGTCATCAACTGCCGAGCCGAGAAGTTTGTGACGAATCAAATTTACTGTGAGTTCGCTCATCTCTAATTCTAACTATAGCACATCTATGTGGTAGAGCCATTAATTACCTCTGCCTTGAATTGTGACATTTTCTAACTGCTGCTGGTCCATTTTTAATGTAATTTAAAGTGTCCACTAATTCACTAACTTATTGCCCTTGTGATATCTCTAAATGGTGTCGTCTATTAATCTCGGGATGTTTTTGTACGTTATTGGCAGCTTCCTTCATTGCTACTGATGCTTTCCAATAGTAACACTCTGTCTATCTTACTAGAACTCAACCCCCTCCACATATATATATTTCCCTTTTTAGAATGGGAGCACTACAGTTTCCAAATGCTTACATCTTAACGGCAAGAACCCTCATGTTGATTCTGTCCATATTACTTCAGTGGATGCAAATCGCTACCAAAAACTTTGAGCTTTGGAGAGCGCAGCTATGTCTATACCTGTAATCCAGAGATAACTCGCTGACTTTTGAGGGAAAGTGTTTTCCACATGTTCTATGACCTGTGCAGATGTCACTGTGCAAGGAGTGGGAGAAGGGGAGCTGTGGCCATCACCTATTGTGAATAGCCTGAGCCTCTTGTGAATATACAGGTGTCTCCTTTAACTTGACTCCATTCTATAACCATGCAGTGACTGCTGAGAAATCTGTAAAGAGCAGCAATGTCAGATTATTAGAAGAGAATGTGAATAGACAACTGCAAAGTGAAGTTGTGTTGGGTGCAACTAGACTCTCCTCAGTTAATGAACAAGACTTGTTTTATTTATTTTGTCTTTTCATTCCTATAAATTATTGTGCCATAGTTCAGTGGAAAGCAGAATACACATGGGGGGGGGGGGGGGGGGGGGGGGTATTTATCATTTTTACCTGTTGTCATTTTCTTTTTACCCATTTAATTAAAAAACATTTTTTTTTACTTTGGTTTTTACGGACATGCGCAAAATTTATCATTTGGCACACGTACTTTAGTCATTTTGCCACATACCATATTCTTTTTCGTATGTGTGTTTTCCATGTCAGAATATTGTTGGAGGTGATTTGCATCAAACATAAGTCAAAAACAGGCAAATTAGCTCTAAAATACAATTGACGCAATTGATAAATTACTGACCACTACAAAAATCAAACACTGGACCATCAATATCCTAGCAAGTTTACAATTTGACAGAGGTGAGAATGCGCCAAATATTGGTGCAAAATGATACTGTGCCAAAGAGCCGCAAAAATAAATAAATAGATATATATAGATAGATATATATAGAGATAGATATAGATATATAGATATATATATATATATAGATAGAGCGAGCGATAGAGATTATATCTCCCCCCCTTGGTGTTCATATGGATTCTGGTGCAAAACCGGTGTGAAGGGGAAAAAAAATCTTGTGCACAAGACCTTAAATGGGCACTCTCATTAAAAGAATTTTTGCTATTGCACTCCTTATGGTAAATAAAAAATCTTTCTAATGTACTTTAAAAAAAATGAAGTTTTCCATATTTTGTAAAATAAAAAAAAGCTGCACTAGTTGTCTTCCTACTTGCCTAGAACACCTTTCCCCCCCCCCATCTTTTGCACGGAAATGCTGTGTGTGTGTGTGTGTGGGGGGGGGGCACACACACACACAGAGCACCACAACATACATTAGCACCTCAACATACATTAGATGGTTGGCTTGGACGGAATAGACAGGTTAGACCACTTGTCATGTTGTGTTTGGGTTCCTGGCAGTGCTGAGATGCAGAATCTGTCTCTTCCTAGAGTTAATGCAGTTCCTAGTCTACATTCTTGGTACCATGAGGACCTCAACTGCTGGACATCCACTGTTGACTTCGGTCATGGCATTGTGACAGCTAATTAAACTGTAATTACTTTAAGAAAAACAAACCTTAAATCACTTAAATGTAGACTATTCAGAACAGTGGTAAAGTGCTATTGGATTCCTGCTGGTAACTTAAATGCATGTGACCTGATGTTCTTTTTCTGATGCAGGTCAGAGTGAGTTCAGAGCAAGAACACTTCCTTATTGTTCCCTTCGGGCTCCTTTACAGTGAAGTAACTGCCTCTAGTTTGGTAAGTTATTTTTTTTTTATTTAATGTTTAATTTTATTTTTTGGGCTTTTGAAGTTAAAAGCTTTTTTCAAATCTTTTTTACTTTATTTTTTTTTTTCATATTTAACCCCTTAAGGACTCAGCGTTTTCCGTTTTTGCATTTTCATTTTTTTCATCACCTTCTAAAAATCATAACGCTTTCAATTTAGCACCTAAAAATCCATATGATGGCTTATTTTTTGCGCCACCAATTCTATTTTGCAGTGACATTAGTAATTTTACCAAAACATTCACGGCGAAATGGAAAACAAATCATTGTGTGACAAAATTGAAGAAAAAATTTCATTTTGTAACTTTTGGGGCCTCCGTTTCTACGCAGTGCATTCTTTGGTCAAAATTGCACCTTATCATTATTCTGTAGGTCCATACGGTTAAAATGATACCCTACTTATATAGGTTTGATTTTGTCGCACTTCTGAAAAAAATCATGACTACATGCAGAAAATGTATACGTTTAAAATTGTCATTTTCTTACCCCTGTAACTTTATTTTTCCGCGTACGGGCTAGTATGAGTGCTCATTTTTTGAGCCGTGTTCTGAAGTTTTTATCGGTACCATTTTTGTGTTGATCGGACTTTTTGATCGCTTTTTATTTTTTTATGATATAAAAAGTGACCAAAAATACGCTATTTTGGACTTTGGAATTTTTTTGCGCGTACGCCATTGACCGTGCGGTTTAATTAATTATATAATTTTATAGTTTGGACATTTACGCACGCATATGTTTTTATACCACATATATATATATATATATATATATATATATATATATATATATATATATATATATATATATATATATATATATATATATATATATATATATACCACATATGTTTTTCACACCGGGACCGGGCTCAGGGCGTACCGGTACGCCCTGAGTCTTTAAGAGCTTAAGCTGTGCCTTCCTGGAAAATTATTATTATTTTAAGGGCATATACTGTGAAATTTCTTTTTTTTTTTTTTTTTTGTTTGTTAGGGGGATTTAAATATGTGTTGCAATTAATTTAAGCCTTTAAAACTTTAAAATCAAAATATGAATCTGAGAAATAATTTGTATATTTTTATGTTGACTATTTTTAGGTAAAAATCAATCTTCAAGGTGACATAGTAGACCGTGGCAGTACAAACCTAGGAGTGAATAAAGCTGGATTTACACTGCATTCTGCCATTTATGCAGCCCGACCTGATGTGAAATGCATTGTCCATATCCATACCCCTGCTGGGGCTGCAGTGAGTATGAAGCGCTTCCTCTACTCACTTCAAATATTCTCTCTCTCTATCTGGGTTTTATATTAGTGTAATAGGAGGGGAAATGTCAAAACCTGTCCTGAGGAAAAGTTGCTGAGTTGCCCAATGCAACCAGTAAAATCGTTTTTCATTTTTCAGAGGCCTTTTTAAAAGTGAAAAACGCTATCTGGTGGCTATGGGCAACTCAAAAACTTTTCTTCTGGACAGGTTTTGATAAATCTCCCCCATAGTTCTTACTATACTGTTCTAATACAGAATGCAACTGGGTAATCTTGAGTCTGTTTTTCTCTATCGGCTCCATTGGGGGACACAGACTGTGGGTGTATGCTGCTTTCTCTAGATGTGACACTATGGCAACAAAAACAGTTGGCTCCTCCCAGCAGGATATACCCGCCTTCAGCCTCTGAGCTAATCAGTTTAAGCTTAGTGTCTGAAGGAGATGGACATGGTCTGGTTTGCTCCAGACCAGGTCTTCTGTTTTTTTTTTTTTTCCTAGTATAGGGACGTTATAGAGAAAAGGAGATTTTTGAACACTTACCGTAAAATCTTTCTCGAAGGATCCATTGGGGGACACAGCTCCCACCCTTTTGGGATTTTCCTTGGTTCTCTGTCCGAGGGTGTGTTCAGTTATGTTTTTTTCTTCTGGTTCTCGGACAGTTTGGGGTTTTTCTTGACCTGTTGGTCTCCTCCTATTGCTCTGGAACTTAAACTGATTAGCTCAGAGCCTGAAGGCAGGTATATCCTGCTGGGAGGAGCCAACTTTTTTTGTTGCCATAGTGTCACATCTCCTAGAGACAGCAGCATACACCCACAGTCTGTGTCCACCAATGGATCCTTCGAGAAAGAGAGATTTTACGGCAAGTGTTAAAAAATCTCCTTATCTTTCAGTTTTTAATTTCCTTTGACTTATTTAAAATTTCTTGTGTAAAGGTGCATTGACACATGTGGATTTTGCGAACTCGCAGCGTGGTTCCCCTCACGAGTTTAAATGTGGGTGTGCTCTCTGCAGCAGATTTTCGGCAGCGGAATTTCTGCTGTGGAAAATCCACCGAAGACCCTATTGACTTTAATGGGGTCTGCGTCAGATTTTCCCATCTTGTTTTATTCCCATCTTAAAAAGTGATGGTATATCGCTAGAATAGGCCATTTCTTTATGATCAGACAGGAAGTCTGACCTATTGGGGTTCACTGAAAATAGAGTTAAAGTTGTTCTGAAATGCAAGACTTGACTCCATCTTAAAGTATTAAATACAGTTTAAAGATCCTGAATGCATAGTAATGCCTTGTTGATAATGATAGGAGCTGTAGTCTGCTACTCACTTGGGCGCATATAGGGAGGAAAAATGTGACATAAGTTGGTTATAAATGTCTATGGCATATGACTTGTGTTGATTTCTACTTGTTGATTAATATCCTTGCAGCCTTCTTTCAAGTTTTCCTCTAAACTCTGCAATACCCTTTAAGTTTGAAACATCTGTACTGTATTTTCGAGCTAAACTTTACACTTTAACTTTTCTCTACAAGGTGTCTGCCATGAAATGTGGCCTACTGTCACTATCTCCAGAGGCCCTGTGTCTAGGAGAAGTGGCTTATCATGACTATCATGGCATACTGGTTGATGAGGAGGAGAAATCATTAATACAGAAAAACTTAGGACCAAGAAGCAAAGTTAGTATTTGTTTTAATACCTTTTCAGTATACACTGTAAGAACCTTATGACTTACTATTTTAACTTTTTTTTTTTAAGGTGCTCATTCTCCGAAATCATGGACTTGTAACTATGGGAGAAACTGTTGAAGAGGCATTTTATTACATTCACAACCTTGTGTCTGCCTGTGAAATTCAGGTAATTGCTGTAACATTTATACTTAGATATCTGAGACCTGACTAGATAATGAAATGCTTTGTATATTTCATTTGTGTATTAAAAAAAGACTTAAATAACCACGCGGGCCTGTCAGCAGCAGCAGCCCAAAAAAAAGTTGTAAATAAGCACATGGCTAGTTAGGTCTAGTCATCAGAATTTTAGGCACAGATAAGCCTTGTTGGTATTTATGCAAATAACTAAAAGGCATCCCCTGCGTGGCTAGAGCTCAAGCAAGCCCATGCCATGTGACATCTTTCAGATTGGGTAGGCAGATGCAAGTGGACCAGTCGGCAATAATAAAGATGACCTAGCCTGGAATTTACTGGGCTCCTGGCCATGCTGAGGAATGCCTCCTAGGCATTTGGACTTCACTTGCATAATGACAAAGACATATACTTCTGCATTTGGAAATGACTATGGACTTAAAAAAAAAAAAAAAAAAAAAGTTCCTAGCCCTATTTAGCAATGTGCTTATTTTACAGTCATGGCCGTAAATGTTAGCACCCCTGAAAGTTTTCTAGAAAATTATGTATTTCTCACTGAAAAAGATTGCAGTAACACATCTTTTGTAATACACATGTTTATTCCCTTTGTGTGTATTGGAACTAAACAAAAAATAAATAAATAAAAAAAAAAAAAAGCAAATTGGACATAATGTCACACCAAACTCCAAAAATGGGCTGGACAAAATTATTGGCACCCTTAACTTAATATTTATATGCACACCCTTTAGAAAAAAAATACCTGAAATCAGTTGCTTTCTATAACCATCAATAGGCTTCTTACACCTCTCAGCCGGAATGTTGGACCACTCTTCCTTTGCAAACTGTTCCAGGTCTCTCTTATTGGAAGGCGCCTTTTCCCAACAGCAATTTTAAGATCTCTCCACAGGTGTTCAATGGGATTTAGATCTGGACTCATTGCTGGCCACTTCAGAACTCTCCAGCGCTTTGTTGCCATCCATGCCTGGGTGCTTTTTGACTTATGTTTGGGTTCATTGTCCTGCTGGAAGACCCAAGATGTGGGATGCAAACCCAGCTTTCTGACACTGGGCTGTACAGTGTGACCCAATCATTTGGTAATCCTCAGATTTCATGATGCCTTGCACACATTCAAGGCACCCAGTGCCAGAGGCTACAAAACAACCCCAAAACATCATTGAACCTTCACCATATTTCACAGTAGGTACTGTGTTCTTTTCTTTGTAGGCCTCATTCCGTTTTCCGTAAACAGTAGAATGATGTGCTTTACCAAAAAGCTCCATCTTGGTCTCACTGTGTACAAGATGTTTTCCCAGAAGGATTTTGGCTTAAGTTCATTTTGGCAAAATGTAGTCTTTCTTTTTTATGTCTTTGTCAGCAGTGGGGTCCTCCTGGATCTCCTACCATAGTGTTTCATTTCATTTTAAATGGATAGTTCGTGCTGTCACTGATTCTCCCCGAGCCTGCAGGACAGCTTTAATATCTTTGGAACTTGTTTCGGGCTGCTTATCCACCATCTGGACTATCCTGCGTTGACACCTTTCATCAATTTTTCTCTTCCGTCCACACCCAGGGAGATAAGCTACAGTGCCATGGGTTGCAAACTTCTTGATGATGTTGCGCATTGTGGACAACCTTGAGATTGTTGATATTTTTCCACAATTTTGTTTCTCAAGTCCTCAGACCGTTCTCTTCTCCTCTTTCTGTTGTCCATGCTTCATGTGGCACACACAATGCAAAGACTAAGTAAGCTGAAATCATTCAGCAGGCATCCCGGCACACCGCCGAAGGGGGTCCTGAGATCGGTGATCGCAGAAAATCGCATGTCAATTCAGACATGCGCTTTTCTGCAATTCCGGGCTGATCGGGTCTCTGGTGACCCGATCACCCGGAAAATAGGGATGATCGGAGCTGTAAGTGACAGCCCCGATCATCCTGAGGGCTAGGAGTGAGGTCGCAGTGCTGCGATCTCCTCCTATCCCCTGCCATTAGTCAGAAATGAGTTCTGACCAATGGCAGCGCAGGACAGTGAGTTGCCATGGCAACCCCCGTTCTGCCCACCCCTGGATGTCTGGCAGAACGAGGGGAGAAGATGGAGGCTTTTTACCTGAGGACCAGATGCGATGGGGCCCGGCGATCATCAGAGACATCAGCAGAGATCACGGCGCAGGTAGGGAAACGACGGTGGGGGGGGGCTAAAGGAAGGGGGCTTCCTAGTGGATGCCAAAATTCCTAGTGGATGCCAAACTGCAACTCCCAGCATGTCCAGACAGCCAAAGGCGGTCTGGGCATGCTGGGAGTTGTAGTTTTGCAACATCTGGAGGGTCACCGTTTGGAGACCACTGTTACAGTGGTGCCCAAACGGTAGCCCTCCAGATGTTGCCAAACTACAACTCTCAGCATGCCTAGCCTGCCCAGGCATTCTGGGAGTTGTAGTTCTGTAACATCTGTCCCTTCAGATTTAGCAATTTTCATGAAATGTCTGAAAATTGCTGCTCTACTTTGAAGCTCTACTGATTTTTCACCAAAAAGGATGCAAGTAACGACGAAAATTTACCACCAAAATAAAGTAGAATGTCACGAAAAAACAATCTCAGAATCAGAATATTCCGTAAAAGCGTTTGTTATTAATTCGTAAAGTGACTCTAGTCAGAATAACAATCTTATTTTTCCACAATTTTGAAAGGGTGCCAAAAATTTTGTCCAGCCCATTTTTGGAGTTTGGTGTGACATTATGTCCAATTTGCTTTTTCTCTTTCGGCTCCATTGAGGGACACAGACCGTGGGTGTATCTTGCTGTCTCTAGGAGGTGTGACACTATGGTAATAGAAAAAGTCAGCTCCTCCCAGCAGGATATACACGCCTTCAGGCTCTGAGCTAGTCAGTTTAAGCTTGGTGTCTGAAGGAGGTGGACTGGTCTGGTTTGCTCCAGAACTGGTCTTCTGTTTTTTTTTTTTTTTTTTCCTAGTATAGGGATGTGTTTAGTTTTTTATTCCTTTTTCTTTTCTGTTTTCAGGTGGGGACTCAGGAACTGCGGTTCACTGTTTCCCCATTGCGAGTAAGGGGGCACAGACATTGCGTATATGCGCTGTTAACCCCCCCCCCCGCCAACGGTCAGCGCCTGTTTCTGGCCCACCTTTTTAAGGTTGGGCTGGCTTACTGGGAATGGACTTTATTCTGGGGGAGCAGTGGCACTCCGAGGGGGCATGTATGTTCTGTTTAGCACTGTGAGCAGTGACACTCTGAGGGGGCATGTATGTTATGTTGGCTCTGTGTGGGAACAGCGCCTTATTTGCAAGCCGCGGCGCCAGTTCGGGCCGGCTTACTTTCATTTTCACCGCAAGCGCCTTATATGTGGCTGACAGCCGCGGCGCTGGTACGAGCCGGGTGCTCTCAGCGCCGGCTTACTTTCCTTTTCTCCGGCAGTCTCTGCCGGCGTCTTAACCGCCCTTTCTGTTCCCCCAAGCACATATGCAAATTACATGTGCGCTCGGGACAAGGAGCGGGCGCCATTACAGCTCCCTCTCGGCCTGGTTTTTAGCTCCGCCCACAGGGCTGTCGGAGCTCTTCAGAAGCACGCATCAGCGCAGTGGGCGTGAATTTCAGTCAGAGGGGGGCCAACTAGTTAGTGCCTCTGCTGCGGGCACGCCCCCCTCTACTATTGGCCGTCACTTTCTCACTCTAGCTGCATGGAGCTGTTCTCCTCTCTGCAGCTGCCAGGATGCATAGACTTTTTGGTCTATAAACACTGTAGTACCAAAGTGCCTGTAATCACTGTAGTACCAAAATGCCTGGCTCTGCCGAGCCACTTGCCCTGCCTGCTCCTCCAGACCCCCTGGTGCCCCCTGATGCCCCTTCAGTCCCGGTGGGTTCAGCTTCTCCACCACCCTGGGTTTCTTTCCTGACCCAGTATAGGGCTGACTTGACCAAAATCTCCGGTTCGGTGGCTGAGGACCCCCCCACCCCCCCTCGGGGTATTGGTGTCCGCCCTGAAGGGGTCTTCCCTGCGCAGGACCTCGGAGAGGGCCCGCTCTCCGTCTCCGCGTACTTCACGCTAAGCGTGCTGGGGGTGCCTCGTCTGACTCTTCCATTGAGTCTTCAGATAGACGTGAGCGTTCCCCTCGTGGGTCCCCCCCTATCATCTGGGCACAAACGTCGCTCCTTCAGAGGACGTTCTCGGAGTCGCCGCTCTGCCTCTCCAGAGCCGTGTACCAGGTCTGGGTCGCCCCCCTCCAGGATTGCCTCTACTCATTCACATTCCCCTGGTGAACTAGTGGATGAGGCTTCCGAACCGGCATCTGATCCAGAGGACCGCTCGGACTCAATTGCAACGGTGCACTCATTGGTGACAGCCATAAGAGACACCTTTCACTTGGAGGACCCAGGATATTCGGATGTCTATCCAGATGTATCCTTACATCATGCTCAGCCAGCACCTAAAAGGTTCAGCTCTCACGCTGACTTTGATGGCATTCTGGAATCCGCATGGAAACATCCAGACAAGAGATTTCCGGGAATCAAGACAATTCAAGAACGTTATCCATTTGACAAGGACTTTGTCGCTAAGGTGGCTTCCCCTCCTTCTGTGGATCCACCAATCTCCCGGATCTCTAAAGCGACTACACTGCCTCTAGCAGATGCTGCTGCCTTCAAGGATCCCGCGGACAAGAAGGTAGAATCTTTAGCGAAGTTCGCTTCTGAACCAGCTGGCTCTTCTATTCTACACATCTTCGCCTCGACATGGGTGTCCAACGCCCTGTCTGAGTGGTGCCAAAAGCTCCATCAGGATATCTTAGCGTGATTAACCCCCCCCCCGAGGATCTATCTGCTCTTGCTCTCCAATGCGCTAAAGCTGGGGACTTTCCGTGCGCAGCTTCCATGCAGTCAGCCGTTGTTCTGCCTTTGTGGGTCACCTAGCGGCCCTCCGCCGCTCTATGTGGCTTAAAGCTTGGAATGCGGATGCCTCTTCAAAAAGGTCTCTCGCTGAGCTTCCCATTACGGGCAGCCGTCTTTCTAGCAAACGCCTTGATGAGATTATCTCTGAGGCAACGGGAGGCTCTCCCTACTTCCCAAAGGAAGTCCTTTCCTTTCGGACCTCTGGCCCCAGTAAAGGATCTGGGCAGGCGCCCTCGCGTGACAGAGAGGCTCCCTCGTTCCGTGCGCGCCCGTCTTGGAAGTCGGTTTTCAACCGCTCTGGACGTTTTGCGCCCAAATCGAGCAACCGCAAAACCCAATTCTGCAGAGGTCGTCTCTTGGTTTTTCTGAGACATCTGGACCTCTCAGGTTCAGGACCCTTGGGTCAGGGAACGTGGTGTCCAACGGTTACCGGATCGAATTTGCCTCCCTTCCGAGAGATCGCTTTTTTTTTTTTTTTTCTTCGATCCTGGGCCCCCCGGTCTCCTCCTCTGGCAAAGCAATTTCGTGGGGTACGTTTTCGGGGGTTTTCTATTCAAATCTTTTTGTGGTCCCCAAGAAGGTCTGTTCTGTGCGACCAATTCTAGACCTCAAGCGCCAATTCCGAATGGGATCTCTCCGCTCGATGGTAGCGTCCCTGGAACAATGGGAGTTCCTTCATCGGTGGACATCACGGATGCCTACCTCCATGTGCCAATATTTCCGGGCCATCATCGGTACCTCTGCTTTGCGGTTCCGGAGGGGCATTTTCAATTCGTAGCCCTCCCCTTTGGTCTAGCCACGGCTCCTCGGGTCTCTACAAAGATCCTTGCGCCAGTGATGGGCTTGTTACGGTCGAGGGGTATCTCGGGGATACCCTATCTGGACGACCTTCTCATCAAGGCTCCAACCAGAGCCCAGACTCTCGAGAATCTGGACATCACTCTCCACGCTGACTCGCTTCGGGTGGATGGTCAACCGGGACAAGTCAGTCCTCTGTCCGACCCAGTCTCTAACCTTTCGGGGACTTCGATTCGACACGGCCTCTGCCCGAATTTGTCTTCCGCCGGACAAACGTCTGGCGCTACGGGCGGGGGTCCGCTCCCTTCGGACCCAGGTATCGGTCTCCATCCGCTCTTGTATGGAAGTCCTGGGTCGGATGGTGGCATCTATGGAGGCCGTACCCTTTGCCGAGTTTCTTTACCGCCCCCCTTCAACTGGCGATTCCCTTTCGATGGAACAGGTCTCCTCTGTCCCTCGATCGTCAGATTGTTCTCCCCCTCAGGGTCCGTCAGTCTCTGCTCTGGTGGCTTCGCTTCCCCCTTTTTTTTTTCTCCAAGGGCGGTCCTTTCTTCCCCTTCACTGGCAGTTTGTTACAACGGATGCCAGCCTGTAGGGCTGGGGCGGTGTGTTCAGGGATTGGACGGTTCAGGGACTCTGGTCTCCTCCGGAGACCCTTCCTCCGATAAACATATTGGACTTAAGGGCAATTCTTCTTTAGTTTTCTTCATTGGGAGTCCCGTCTTCAGTCCCGTCCTGTCCGCGTTCAGTCGGACTACGCCACGGCGTGGCGTACATAAATCGACAGGGCGGCACTCGCAGCTCGGCAGCCATGGCCGAGGTGACCAAGATTCTCTCCTGGGCCGAGAACAAGGTTCCGGCCATTTTGGCTTTTCACATTCCGGGAGTGCTCAACGGGGAAGCGGTCTTCCTCAGTCGGTCCTCACCTGCCCCCGGCAAGTGGTCTCTTCATCCAGAGGTCTTCACGCAGCGCTGCGGCCTCTGGGGCATTCCGGACGTGGACCTCTTCGCGTACCGGCACATTCGGAAAATTCTTCCGTTTGTGTCCAAGTCCCGGGACCCTCAGGCCTTGGCAGTGGACGCCCTAGTTATTCCTTGGGGGGGGTTCGCCCTACCTTATCTTTTTCCCCCTCTTCCGCTCCTGTCCAGAGTGCTGGGAAAGCTCAAGGCAGAGGACGTCTCCGCCTTTCTGGTAGCTCCAGATTGGCCTTGAAGGTTTTAGTACGCCGACGTAGTCCAGCTCCTGGACGACTCTCTTCTGTGCCTTCCGCTCTTCCCGGATCTACTCGCTCAGGGTCCTCTTTGCCACCTCAATTTACAGTCTCTGCATTTGACTGCGTGTGAGTTTAGACCGCGGTTGTGAGGGCCCGCGGGTTCTCTTTGCAAGTCTTCTCACCAGCTCAGGGCTCGTAAGCCCTCCTCAGCAAGAATTTACCACGGTACTTGGCGGTCTTATTTTCGTTGGTGTGCAGCTCAGGTCTTCTCTTCGTTTTGCAGTCTGGGTTGGAACTGGGGCTATCCCTCAGTTCCCTTAACCCCTTAACGACACAGGACGTATATTTACGTCCTGCGTCGGCTCCCGCTATATGAAGCGGGATCGCGCCACGATCCCGCATCATATCGCGTCGGTCCCGGCGCTCACCAACGGCCGGGACCCGCGGCCAATACCACACATCGCCGATCACGGCGATGTGCGGTATTAACCCTTTAGAAGCTGTGAAAGTGACCCGGCTGCTCAGTCGGGCTGTTCGGGACTGCCGCGGTGAAATCGCGGCGTCCCGAACAGCTTGCAGGACACCGGGAGGGCCCTTACCTGCCTCCTCGGTGTCCGATCGGCGAATGACTGCTCCGTGCCTGAGATCCACACCTGTGATCTGTGTAAAAGATCAGTGTGTGCAGTGTTATAGGTCCCTATGGGACCTATAACACTGCAAAAAAAATTGTAAAAAAAAAAAAAGTCATTTAACCCCTTCCCTAATAAGTTTGAATCACCCCCCTTTTCCCATAAAAAAAATAAAACAGTGTAAACAAAAATAAAAATAAACATATGTGGTATCGCCGCGTGCGTAAATGTCCGAACTATAAAAATATATCCTTAATTAAACCGCACGGTCAATGGCGTACGCGCAAAAAAATTCCAAAGTAAAAAAAAAAGCGCATTTTTGGTCACTTTTTATACCATTAAAAAATGAATAAAAAGTATTCAAAAAGTCCGATGAAGAAAAAATCATACCGATTAAAAACTTCAGATCACGGCGCAAAAAATTTGTCCTCATACCGCCCTGTACGTGGAAATATAAAAAAGTTATAGGGGTCAGAAGATGACATTTTTAAACGTATAAATTTTCCTGCATGTAGTAATGATTTTTTCCAGAAGTACGACAAAATCCAACCTATATAAGTAGGGTATCATTTTAACCGTATGGACCTACAGAATAAGGTGTCATTTTTACTGAAATATGCACTGCGAAGAAACGGAAGCCCCCAAAAGTTACAAAATGGTTTTTTTTCTTTGATTTTGTCGCACAATTATTTTTTTTTCCGTTTCGCCGTGCATTTTTGGGTAAAATGACTAATTTCACTGCAAAGTAGAATTGGCGACGCAAAAAATAAGCCATAATATGGATTTTTAGGTGGAAAATTGAAAGGGTTATGATTTTTAAAAGGTAAGGAGGAAAAAACGAAAGTGCAAAAACTGAAAAACCCTGAGTCCTTAAGGGGTTAAAGGTCAGGTTTTGGCCCTGACTGTTCTTTTCCAGCCGCACTTGGCTTCTAATCCTCATGTCCGGACCTTCCTGCAAGGAGTGCCGCGGTCTCTCCGCCTCCTTTTCTTGGAAAGTGGCGTTTCTTGTGGCTATCACCTCCATCCGGAGGGTGTCAGGATTGGCAGCTCTTTCCTGCCGTTCTTTGTTTCTGGTGAGCCATCAGGACAAGGTCGTCTTCCGACCAGCTCCTTCCCTTTTACCTAAGGTAGTCTCTGCCTTTCATCTCAATGAGGACATTTGTCCTCTCATCCCTTTTTTTACGGTTCCTTCTCATTTTAAGGAGCGCTTACTACTCAAGCTGGAGAAGGTCGTCGCAAGGGTCTACCTGCTTCCAAGGCCACCTTTTTTCCGTGGATTCGGTTCGCCATTTCGGAAGCCTTCGCTGGAAGGGGAAGATTCCTCCTTTCAGGGTTGTGGCTCCTTCCACACGTTCTGTTACGCTTCCTGGGCTCTCCAGAATAGAGCCTCGGTCGTCTTTGCACACTCTCAATGTTTTTCCGAGTTCATACTTTCGCATCGGCTGATGCTAGTCTGGGTCGTAAAGTGTTGCAGGCGGCATTGAATCGGCCGTCTGCCTGATTACTTATCTGCCCACCCAAGGGACGGCTTTGGTACTTCCCACGGTCTGTGTCCCCCAATGAAGCCGATAGAGAAAAGGAGATTTTTTAACACTTACCGTAAAATCTCTTTCTCGAAGGATCCCTTGGGGGGACACAGCTCCCGCCCTTTTTGGGTTTTTCCTTTTGGTTCTCTGTCCAAGGGTGTGTTCAGTTGTGTTTTTTTCTTCTGGTTCTCGGACAGTTTGGGGTCTTTTCTTTGCCCTATTGGTCTCCTCCTATTGCTCTGGAACTTAAACAGACTAGCTCAGGGCCTGAAGGCGGGTATATCGTGCTGGGAGGAGCTGACTTTTTTTTTATTACCATAGTGTCACACCTAGAGACAGCAAGATACACCCACGGTCTGTGTCCCCCAATGGATCCTTCGAGAGAGAGATTTTACGGTAAGTGTTAAAAAATCTCCTTTTTTCCTTCCTTTTTTTGGTTTAGTTCCAATACACGCAAAGGGAATAAGCCTGTGTTTAGCAAAAAAAATGTTACTGCAATCCTTTTCTGTGAGAAATACTTCATTTTCTAGAAAAAAATAGGTCTGCTTAAAGTGAAGATGTAGCAACCATTGCAGTTTATATTTTTCTGTGTGTATATTACATTGTAACGGAATATTTTATTGAATTAGGTACGCACCCTAGCAAGTGCAGGGGGACCAGATAACTTGGTACTACTAGATCCCGGAAAATACAAAAAGTCTCGTTCACCTGAGTCACCTTCGGGCGATGCAGTTACACATCCAAAGTGGCTTGTTGGGGAGCAAGAATTTGAAGCCCTCATGCGAATGCTGGATAATCTAGTAAGCAAAATGTTACAAATTCCGTTGTGGGTATTTTTCCTAAGATTCTTTAGGTCTTTTTCCTCACAGGGCTCTTTTTTGTGACATAACAAAATGCTAATTGAAAAATAGACACTGTACCTCATACATGTTTGTTTTTTGTATAAGCTTATTTTTCTTTTCTTTCTTTTATTTTTTTTATGCCACATTGAAAAAAATATCCTCTAAACACTGTGTAAAACTAAATAGTTTCAAATGCATTTCATCACTTTCATTCTAACTGCGTTGAAAATGCACTTTAACAAAAATGTTTTTCTAGCAGTGTAGTTTAAAGCTGTAGTACAGTGGTCTTCAACCTGCGGACCTCCAGATGTTGCAAAACTAGTTGAAGTTTTGCAACATCTGGAGGTCCGCAGGTTGAAGACCACTTCTATAGTACTTTATACATCTAGCTTCATTACAATGTATATTTGAGTTTTCCAGTGACATTTACATTACTTTGAATCCCTTAGAGTAGCTCCCACCATTCCTTTTGTTTTTTCTTTCTGTCCCTGCCTATTGCCCATCTATCCCTAACCACCTCCCTGCCTTTACATTTTTTTTTTTTTTTAACTATATTAAAAATGCTTTTTTTTTTCTGTCTGGTAGTGTGCTCACTACCAGGCAGACTTCCTCAGCAGGCGTGACGTCACTGATGCCTGCTGGGGGGGTGCGACTTCCGCCCTTAGTTCAACTATACAGGGTGCCTCCAGCTGTTTCACCACTACAACTCCCAGCCTGCCCTGACATCTATTGGCTGTCAGGGCATGCTGGGAGTTGTAGTGGGGAAACAACTGTAGGCACCCTGTGGTGAAAACAGTCTCAGCCGCAGCTGCCACACATCCTGCTCCCCCAGGCCCCCGCCGCGCAACACCCCCCACCCTTCTCCCTCCGCCCGCGCGAAAAAGACATTCCGCTCCCCCCAAACTCCATCACCCCCAGACCCCTCCGACCGCCCGAAAAAGACATTACGCTCCCCCAAAGTATTATAAGACCTCAGATCAGACTTGCCCATCCGGAGGATCAGCGCAGCAATGAGTGCAATCTGCCTCCGGACAGGGTAACGGGGGCGGGCAGGGCCAGTGGAGCTGGCCAATGCGCGCAGCCCCAGCTATCAGCATGCTCGCTCTCGCCTGTTTGACAGGCGGGAGCGAGCACCGCAGTGCCTGAATTTCGACTCATTGCCAGGCTTAAATTAGTCGAAATTAGTGACGTCACTGCCGAATGCATTCGACCACTAGGAGGGCGACCCCTAGTGGCCGAATTTAAGTGATTTTTAAACTTGTTTAAAATCACTTTGTTTAATTAAAGTATATTAGAGATATGTTGTAGTACTTAAGTACTACAACATATCAATTTTTTTACTTCATGACAGTGCCCATTTAAGTGCACCAGGTACAGTAGGCGTTTACTAGCTATAGCAGGCATACCTTTCTTTCGAGATTCATTGACTTAATTTCCATGAAGATAAATATATATATCTTATTTGAGTGTCCCTGATTCCACATGCTCCATATGCCCCAGGGCTGTGACGCCTCCTTCCCCTAAAACCACGCCGGCTCCTTCTGGTGATTAACACATTAACACACAGGGCTCGCCTGCTCATGGTAACCCTGTGTAGTTATCCTGATTATGCAACCTCTTCCCTTTTTTTGTTTTGTTAATGAAAATAAAGCCACACAATTTCCAAAGGTATGTCTGCTATGCTTGTTACCCAGCAATGTGTCACGAGTTTAACAAGTATATCTGACATGATGGATGTTTGTTTTAGGGTGCATTCGCACCACTTTTTGTACATACGGGTGCCGAATCCTGTGGGGGCAAACCGGGAGCTCCCGTACCCCGGCCGGATTAGCCCGTGACTCCATTTATTTTAATGACCCGACCGGAGTCAAGCGGTAACTCCGGTCGGCTCAGTTTTGACCCGTATGCGGTTTCCTGACCGGACCTGACCGTCGGTGGCTTTGAATAAAAGCCTTTTTTGCAGTCATGAAAGCCTGCAAATATCAGGTAAAAATATTGCTATACCCACCACCTGCACACAGTACAAAGGCTGTGTGCAGGTTATTGCACCAAAATTTCATGACAGTTGCGCTTTAATGTATGCAAAATATATATATTATAATTTTTATTTATTTTTTATTTTATTTTTTTAACGTCCTTTTTAGTTGTTTGTTTTCTTTTTCCATAGGGTTACAGAACAGGCTACCCCTATAGATGTCCTGCCCTGCGAGACAAGGCCAAAAAGTACAGTGATGTTGAGATCCCAGCCAGCGTCACTGGCTATTCCTTTGGCAGTGATGGTGACTCAGGCACATGTTCTCCTCTCAGACACAGTTTTCAGAAACAGCAACGCGAGAAGACAAAGTGGCTGAACTCTGGTAGAACAGATGAAGCCTCAGATGAAGGGCAGAACGGAGGCAGCCCCAAGTCGAAGACTAAGGTGTGGACGAACATTACACACGATCACGTGAAACCCTTGCTGCAGTCTCTCTCGTCCGGTGTCTGCGTGCCAAGCTGTATAACCAACTGCTTGGTCTGTGCCTACCTTACTGTTCATAGTTGATATAGAGCAACCTGAGGTGACTGGCACTTGGAAGCTTTGGGAATACTATAGAGGGATATCTTCTTATATTGGGCATTTCTTTAACCTCTTTGTAGTTCCTGTAATTTCTCATAGTGTATTAGTCTGTAGTAATCTTTATTGTAGTCTGCTTGAAACTGCTTAAGACTATAGATCACTCTTTTCTCTCCTTATATCCTTTTTCAATACAATTAATTAGTACTAACAAAATAAGTCTTGCAAACATATAGCTACAATAACACTTTCCTATGACTTCAATAATCAGATAATATCTTAAGCAGTTTACTTTGCTATCCTATGTTACGATGGTCAATTATCTTCCTCACATTTTCTTCTCCCTTTCTGCTGTTTGCCTTTTCCCAAAGCTTTCAAGTCCCTCACGCCAGCCTCCTTTTGCATGAAACGTTGCATGTCAGTAGATGGCCGTAAATGACAACTGACAGTAGAAGTTGGGTGCGGCATAACTAAAGTGCAGCTCCGGCTCTTAAACATGTTGTTGGCCTTTTATTCATAGAGCATAGGTAATGAGTACCTATATTTGTCTTCCCTCAACTTATTTATATAGCATTAAAAGACCAAATATTAAGTGAGAGCTGAAAACCTGACTAAGCAAAGATTGGCTGGTTTCTAGGGATAACTGCATTGCAACCCAATTGTATACCTAGCAATTTGTCTGTCTACTTGCCAAGCAGGGAATACAGCTCAGGATACTTATTGGCTGGCCTTTTTATTTTTTATTTTTTTTTATTTATTTTATTGATCAATATTTAATTTTTACATTATTAGCGGCATTCTTATACTTGGTAGCATGTCTGTTCTTTCGTTGCATTGGTTATGTACAAGAAAGTTTGGATTGTTTTTTTTTTTTAACTCTACATTAGTGTCAGGATTTTAAATAACCTCTTACTATTACCACAAATAAGCACCAAAGAAATGAGTAAAAAGGTATGTATAAGCCTGGTGACAGGGATGCTATGTTCTACTTTTCTCTGGCCTGCCCACCCACCAGTAATTGGCAGTGTTCTAAGACCACTGTTGACAGAACACGGCCAGTCACTGATTTATTCGCTTAATGTTTGTACATGTGATAGGAGGAAATGGTGGTAGTAGTAGTATGAAACCTTCCACCTTTAATCGCCACACCTTTACTTATTTACTAAGCTGTTGGCAGAATGCCTATTTGTCTGACAGGTGTTGGTCAGGACTCCCCCATACCCATGCAATTTTGGCTCAATAAAGTGTGCAGGATTTTTTTTTTTTAATTGGTGGACTAGAGAGCTGCTGTCAGATTTCTCTGGCAACATCTAATCTCATGTAAAAACATGTGCTTCTTTTTTCTCTATTGGGCCTTTACCCCTATTATCAGTCTCATACATTCATGTTACACCATAGTGCAACTGCTTGGCTGCAGCACTGTAAAACAGGTGAAGTTGTCTTCCCTTTTTATAGTGCCATAACAGTGGGTTCAGTAGAATAAGAACTTTGTATTGAGATCCTTTTTAGTTTAGACTATAATTTTAACTATTTTTGTCTTGTTTTGTGACTAGCTTCATAGGTTTATTATAAGTATATGTATTTTAGCTTTTCTACCTTAGCAAAACATTGAAGAGTTTAAATAAACTAGTGTTTCTGCTCTTGTTAGACATAAGAAATGCCTTCTAACCAAGACATAAGCTGTGTACACAAACTACCTACCTGACATTTGTCATTGTTTAGACGCACTCTATCACAGAGTACATCTAATGGCTTCTTTGTCATCTTTTTCGTGTTCTTTTTAAACTGAAGATTTTGAGAACAAATGAGACTATTGCTCTTTTGTATGTCATGTGGCTATGTTTTCAGTCTTGCTCAGCTTTCTGTCTTTTGTCCTGTCTTTAAAAAGCGAACTGTGTCAAAACTTGTCCATGAGTCGCATTTTCAGTACTGTAATTAAAGGGGATGTCCATTCAAGTGATGGCGGATAGGTCATAATCAACAGAGATACCCAGTCTAGAAGAGTGAGTATGCTCATCAAAATCAATAGTGTTTGTGCATATCCTGTGGCAGTAGTATCCATGCACATTTTTTTTACTTACAATGTAGATATTTGCATTTTTATTTTCCTAGCTACTACTTTTTCATCCTAGTATCCTGTAGTTAGGCCACTAATTGAGGGGGGAAAAAAGAGCATGACTGTATATTTAATTCTACTGCTATAAGGCTGTATTGCTGATGTATATTAGCATCTGTATAACATGTGCAACTCTGGAGTCACTTGCGATTCAAATGATCAGAAAGCTCACTAGTATCCAATGGTGATCTAAGTTCAGTTCACTCGAACCACTGGAGGTCCTGTTGTTGCACAAATGCTAAAATACACCTGCATTTGGGCTGTTTGAAAGCAGATGAAAGTCATAGGAAAGCCGTACAAACACAGTACAGTATGTGCAAACTACATTTAGGTCATTGCTGTTTTTTTGTAGAAGACATGCAAACACTATGACCTTTTATTGTCTTGTTGTTTACTGTAAATTTAACATCTACTGAGTTGATACATTTTGTCAGCAGGCTTGAGAAGACAGTGTGGACAACTTCCCGCTGTAGAAATCCACCGCTACGAGCAGACACACAGAGCTTCCCGTCAGCAGCCAGGAGCTCGCATTACAGTCCCTCTGTGACTGCGGTCGGCACATGCATCCTGTGTGTCCCTGCTCTGAAAGTGATGTCCAGGATTAGATAACAAAAAAAAAATCTGATTTCTTTTTTGTTTAGGAAACCACACGATCTAACCATGGGCTGCACCTAGTATTGCAGTTCATCGTCATTTAAGTCACTGGTGTTTTACTGCAGTATCAATCAGCTAGATATCCTTTATCTTTATCTAGCACAGGAGATACCTTTTTTTTAATCTTTGAATTAGACCTTTGAGCTAATCACTTGGGAATGTTTCCCTTTTTTTTTCCCCCTCGCAAAGCAAAAACTCCAAAAGACATAATTAGAAGTTTGTTTTTTCATAATAAATCCTTGAATGGACAACTTCCAGTCTGGTTTTCATATAAACATCTGGGGAGCCTGTGTGTTCAACCGGATCTAGTGATCAGAATGTGCCATTTCTTTATCAGTTCATTTATGTGTTTACCATTTTATAAGAAAATATTAAGGTGCTGTAATGGTTTATGAAGATATGAAAGTGAGTATGACCTGACTCCATTATTCATAATTTTCTTTATTTTGGTAATTGAAATTTTGCAACTTTATTATTCCTCCCCGCCTGTTCCCTGGTGTATCTTTTTTTGTTTTCTCTAGTACATGGTTATAGAGTTGTACAAAGTTATTTCTGGTTACTGCTAGCTTTGTAGCTAAACTTTATAGGTCCCCTAAAGTCTTAGATTTAAGGAACCCCAGGGCATTTATAGTCTACCAAGATCAAAATATTTTTTTTTTCTATTGCACCATGGGTACTCGAGACCTACAGTTTTAGGTGGAAATCGAGTGCATTACTGGTATATTTGATATTTCTTCTAGTGCATGGTGCAGTCCTTCCACGTTTTTTTTTTTCTCCATTTAAGGGACCCTCTGTCTTAAAGGAGTAGTCCAGTGGTGACCCAGTGGTGAAAAACGTATCCCCTATCCTAAGGATAGGGGATAAGTTTGAGATCGCGGGGGGTCCGACCGCTGGGGCCCCCTGCGATCTCCTGTACGGAGCCCCAACAGCCCGCGGGAAGGGGGCATGTCAACCTCCGCACGAAGCGGCGGCCGACACTCCCCCCTCAATACAACTCTATGGCAGAGCCGAAGCGCTGCCTTCGGCAATCTCTGGCTCTGCCATAGAGATGTATTGAGGGGGCGTGTCGGCTGCCGCTTCGTGCGGAGGTCGACACCCGCTATCTGGCCGGAGAGCCTGGCCCCCGTACAGAGAGATCGCAGGGGGCCCCAGCTGTCGGACCCCCCTGTGATCTCAAACTTATCCCCTATCCTTAGGATAGGGGGTAAGTTTTTCACCACTGGACTACTCCTTTAAGATAGTATTTCCTAAAATAGATGTCAGGAGTAGGCAGACAGGTTCTCGATCAGATCAGTACATAAGTTTTTAAAAGCTGTAGCCAATAGTTTCCGAGGCTGTGCATTGTTGCAAAAATTATAAATGAAGTAGAGCATTTGCTTTTGTAGTCATTTTAAGCTCTGTATATAGTCCTCTATGAATAGACTGAGCTGCTTCTGAGAATCCTGTTATTCCACTGTTAGACTGGCACAGGCCTCTTAGTGTCTGCTATTGTATGAGAGAATAGTACGTCAGCTGTACACATTTCCCTCTTATGTAACCCTTCCCCTCGCTCTACTAAATGCGCCTTTTCCATGGACTATTGCTGCTTTTTCTTTTGGACTCCTCCTTCTGAACGATCTCATTTTTCATCTGCTCTTATTTAAGTTTTATGCTGTAAAGCAATGGTAAATCGAGCTTCAGTTGTTTTTTGGTTGCTCTGATTTGGCTGTTTTCCTTTGAAAAATATAGTACCTCCCCTCCCCCCTTTGCTGTTTTGTAGCTTCTTTGTTTTCTAAGCAAACTTTGGTAATGCCCACTCGCTAAACACAATCATAGTAAAAAATTCCCCTTTTGCACCAAGTGATCCTATGAGATACTGGGTACAGATATCTCTCATGACTGTCTGTGCAAAAGGAATTAATCTGGTGAGTGACTTGTATTGTGTTCTGCAGTCTTTATTTTCTGCTTCCCACATTGCTTTAATGTTTTTGTTGGGGAACTGAATCAATGATATGTTGGTAGTGTGTAAATATATGATTCTTCAGTTGTAGACTGTACATTTAATACCAGCCAGATACTTTTATATTCTTACCTGTCATACATTGTAATGGGGGTCTCTTTCAAGAGATGGCACAAACAGCCAAAAGCATTCATGCAGGATTTCACAAATTTTGTAAATTCAATCTTCTAATATATTCTGTTTTGTATTTTACCCATATATTGAAGATATGAATTCTATTTCTTCAGTGTTTTATTGTAAAAGGGGACTAGCCTAGCTGCCTGACCTTCTAGTGTATAGTGAGCTATTGAATTGGCTATAGTCATAGGGAACCTCCTTACTGGCTAAAGCCACACACCAGAAAAGGGGGGTGATTTGAATTTTTATTAGGGAAGGGAATAAATCACATTTATTAACTTTTTTTTTTTTTTACACTTTTTTTTTGCAATGTTATAGCCCCCATAGGGGGCTATAACATGCAGTACATTGATTGCACCAGAGGCAGGTAAGGGACCTTCCTGCTGCGTCCTAGCTGATCGGGACACTGCGGTTTCACTGCGTCTAAAGGGTTAATAGCGCGTGTCACCGCGATCTGTGACGTGCACTATTAGCCACCCAGATATGACGCGGGTTCACCGCGTGACCCCGCATTATATCGGGGAGCGGCCGCAGGATGTACAGGTACGTCCTGCGCCCCAAGAGGTTAAATGCTAAAGAGAGCTGTACTCTTAAAGGGGTACTCTGCTGCTCATGCCCCCTCCCATACCCTTGCACTGAGGGGGCGTGACTATGATGGCACACGCTCTCAGCTCCAGCGTTCGGAACAGTTTGTTCCAAACGCTGAGCAGCGGAGTACCCCTTTAAGGCTGGGTTCACACTGCATTATCCCAAAGCATCGTAGGTATATGTCTGCAGCTTAAAAAGAAAGGGATCACGATATAATTAGGTCTTAGTAATGTGGTCTGCTGCACTTTTGAGTACCACTAAATAAAAGTGTACATGTGGTAAATGGCCTAAATGTAATCACTAGTTGACAACATTTAAGCAAATAAACTGGGCCTCTGCCATATGCAGCAGTATACATCTGTATCCCTTTTGGGAAAAAAGAGGACATAAGCTGTATCAATTAATACGTGAGGTTATTACAGTGTGAACCCAACCACACAGGTGTCTTGTTGCCTGTCATACTTGCTTAGGCCTTCTGTCATCACAGGACACCATTAGTTATGATGGAGAAGCTCCACTCTCCAAAGGCTACTTTCACACTGCCGTTGTATTTTTTTTTTTGCCTTTTAACGGGAGTTATCTGGTCAGGTCACAACGTAATGGGGTAAGTTGTTTTAGAGGAGTATAGCGGTAGTAAAAGATGGTGCATGCACTAATTTTTCTCCCGCTATACGTGGTTTTACAACGGCTGTGTGAAAGTAGCCTGACATGTATTTTTTAGTAAATTCCCTGTGAAATAACAATTCTGGAGAATCCTTCTTCCTTGAAATATTCCTCTATCATTCCTCCTGAAAATGTGTTACCGCACAGTATGACATTTAAGACTGTGTAGGGAAAGGCTTAACACCCATTTGTCTTAATCATTTTGTAAATGTATGAATACATAAAGTAGCTGCTCAATAGTGTTTAAAAAAAAAAAAAAAAACTTTTCAGGAATTTACTTTTTCGGGAATACTAATATTTTCTAAAGCAGACCTGTTACAATTGCTGGAATGTCCCTTTTTAGAGTTCCTGACCAAAGCTAGGACAACCATTAAAATGGGTTTTCTGGCACTTATATTGGTAGCCTAGCTTTAGGATAGACCATCAATATCAGACCATTAACAGATCTTTGGGGATCAGATGTCTGGCGCCCCTCAGTTCTATCAGCTGATTGAACGAACAGTTCTGTACATTTGTTAGGGGCTGTAACTAGAATTGCAGCCCATTCCATTGATGTGAGTGGGTCACTCTGCAATACCAGGAACAGCCACAATTGCATGTATTGAACTTAATGGTAGGGACTTAAAAGGCCACACAGATTCCGCAAACGCCCATGCCCCGTCAATCAGCTGATCAGTAGAGTGCCCGAAATTGGACCCCAACTGATATCATTTTTTCATTTTGAAAGAAAAATAGGCTAACAGGAAAACTGCTAAAGCATGGCGGACACTAAATTTCTAATAAGTTTTAAGTGTAATACCAAGCTTTTATAAGGTATTGAATTGACCTGACACTTAAAGAGCAGCAAAGCAGGAAGTCTGAGGTGAGGCTTTAGCCTATAGCTACAGAGTATTGATAGGGAATATTTTGGGCAACTTCACCTTTACAGCCCAGTAACATAGATCCATATTGCAATTTTTTTGTAGTGTTAAAGGGGTAGTCTGGAGAACTACACCTATCCTCTATCCACAGAATAAGTGCCTGCTCGAAGGGGGGTCTGACCGCTGGGTACCCACAGTCTCTGGAATGGGACCTGGCAACTCACCCATCCTCAGAGCAGAGTGACCCCCACTCGCGGAGGCATGCGGTAGTGACTGCCCACTGCTTCACGGTCTGAGACTGGACCCCAGTCTCAGCCAGTGATTGGCTGAGCAGGTTCTCTCTCCCCCACTTATCCCCTATCCCGTGGATAAGGAATAAGTGTAGTTCTCCCACCGACCAACCCTTTAAAGGGCTTGTCCAATTTTAAAATCCCCTCCTCAATATAAGGTAAATTCTGAGCTATTGGCGGGGATTGCTCACAATCCTCATCTTTTGGCCAGTGTCTTACACTGGAAGATAATTGCATTTCACATACAACCTGTTGATTTCAATAGACACCATGTAATGCTTCAATTCTCTGCAGGGATATTGATCATTTACTGTTAGGACAATCCATGTATGCAGCTGATATCTGAAAGGGAACCTAAGTGGAGAGCACTCTAAAAAAAAAACCTGGGCTGATATTCTATTTGATCCCACAAAAACAAGTTTCCAAAGAGCTCTGTAGATTATAAAGGGTCCTTGTAGGTTCAAATAACCTGCAGTTACATACTTTTGCATTTCAAGGACACTTCAGCCCTGCAGATAGCAGCAGTGAATGTTCAAAAGTAGTTTAGGAGTTAAGGGGTTAACCTACCAGTAAAATGGAAATCTGTCCAAATTCAGGTTTTGAAGTCCCCACCCAGTGCTCAGAGGTCAAAATGTGAGCGCTCACACAGCGGAGAGCTGCCTAATGTAAATAAAACTTCTTTCTGTTTCCTGTTTTCATAGATCTCTGGCTATGCAAGTTTACATTTGCAGCAGCATAATCATTGGTTCATTTTCCTATCTGACTTGTGAAATGCATGACTAAACTCTACATCTGTGGATGTGACCTAGTGCATCTAACCATGTAACTGTTCTTCATCTTGCAGTGGAATAAAGAGGAAGGGCTTAGAACTGCCACCTCTGCTGTCCCTAACCTGTTTGTCCCATTGAACACAAATCCCAAAGAAGTGCAAGAAATGAGGAACAAGGTAAATGTATAATTTTTACTCTGGAACAATTTTGAATTGTCCTACATTGCAACTTGACCATGACGCAGGCTAAAATTCCCCCCCCCCCCCAAAAAAAAATAAAGTTTTTGAATGCACAGACATGTTGGAAAATCTCTCAGGCTATTTTCCAAAGAAAAAAATATTTTAATGCCTTCATATACGGTTTACACATTTACATTATGGCCAATGTAAAATTCCAAGTTTTCTGTTATCAATTATGTGCACTATGTGGTTGTTCACCTATGTAATGGATAGTAAAAGTGGCCTTCTCCGAACAGATCTGTTTTGGATGACTACTACATTATAGATCTTCATTCTGTTAATCAATATACTGTGTATATATATTCTTTACTTTGTCTCACAGATAAGAGAGCAGAACCTGCAAGACATAAAAACAGCCGGACCTCAGTCCCAGGTTTTCTGTAGCGTCGTTGTGGACAGAAGTTTAGCACAGGTCAGTTCACCAATCTTTCAGGATTTCCATTGTAACTGGTTAACTCTTCCATTGCTCTAACCGTATTCTCTAATCAACAGAGACTGTCTGCATACAAGGTAAGTGCTAAAAGGCAGCTTTTTTACTTTGCAAACCTGCGTAGTTTATAACAATAGACACAAGTTGGCTTTGGTGTGGTACCAGCATGGCTGTGACAGACGCTTCTGCCACCATTGCTGACTGCCATGCATGATAGAGCTTCTTAATGACCTCCCCTACTGGTGGTTAGAAATAAGTAGATTTTTGTGCTTACTGTAAAATCTTTCCCCCGAGGATCCATTGAGGGACACAGAAACCATGGGTATATGCTGCTGCCACTACTAGGAGGCTTGACACTAGGCAACAAAGAAAAGTCTTCCCCTCCCAGCAGGATATACCCCGCCAACAGACTGAGCTAACAGTTTAGTCCCAAAGCAGTAGGAGAAGGACCGACAGTAAAGGAAAAACAGTAACTGTCCGAGAAACCACAGAATAAAAATTAACTGAAACCACCCTCGGACAGGTAACCGAACCAGGAACACTAGAACAAATGGGTGGGTGCTGTGTCCCCCAATGGATCCCCAGAGAGAGAGAGATTTTACGGTAAGCACAAAAGTCTACTTTTCTCGATCGGCTCCATTGGGGGACGAAAACTGTGGGACGTACCAAAGTAGTCCCGGGGTGGGCAAAAAAACTCAAGCAACTTAGGTTGAAGGCTGGACCTCGGCCGCCTGCAACACCTTGCAACCCAACCAGCATCAGCCGATGCAAAGGTATAAACCTGGTAAAACTTCGTAAACGTGTGTAAGGACGACCAGGTGGCCGCCTTACAAATTTGCAAGGTCGAAGCCCTGTTGTGGACAGCCCAGGAGGCCCTGACAGAACGAGTAGAATGAGCTGAGACCCTGAAAGGAGGAGTCTTCCCCTTGCAGCATCAAGCTTCCGAAATGGCAGAACGGATCTACCGTGAAATGTTCGCCTTCGAAGCAGGAAGCCCCTTACGATTACCCACCGTAAGCACAAAGTGACTGAGAGGTAAATTCGAATGGCCTGTACCACATCAAGACCATGAAGCAAACGTTCCTTGATGATGTCCCCATTTAGGTGAAAGGCAGAGATCACCTTAGGTAAAAAGGACGGGACTGGACAAAAAACAACTTTGTCCTGGTGTAAGACCAGGTAAGGAGAAGGGCAGGAGAGAGCTGCCAGCTCTGAAACTCTCCTAATTGAAGTGGCCGCAATGAGAAGGCCACTTTCCAGGAAAGGATATGAAGAGGAACGTCCCTGAGAGGTTTGAAGGGAGTACCTTGTAGGGCACTGAGAACCAAATTTAGATCCCAAGGGGGAGTAGAGGATCTGTAAGGCGGGGTCGCACGAGCAACACCGTGTAGAAAAGTCTAGATGTGAGGATCGGACGCCAGGGGATGCTGAAAGAGAATGGAGAGAGTCGAAACCTGACCCCTAAGAGAACGGAGAGTCAAGTGTTGTTCCAGCCCAGACAGTAAAAAGGAAAGAAGTCGTGGGAGAGAGGGAACCTAACTGGACTGGAGAGAAGGAGTGAGATTCACATCAACAAAAATAGGACTGCCAAGTAAGGTGATAAATCTTTGCCGAGAAAGACTTGAGCACCTTGATCATAGTGCGGACTACTTGAGGAGAGAACCACCTGACCCTAAGAACCGCTGTCTCAACCGCCACGCCGTCAAATGCAGCAACAGTAAATTGGGTGGCAAAGGGGACCCAGAGAGAGCAGGTCTGTACAAACTGGGAACCACAAGAGGAGAGAAGAGATATGGGAGGGTGAAGTGTGACCAGGGAATCCCTTGGGCGTCCACGGCTAGGGACAGGGGATCCCAGGACTTTGCCATGAAGCGAGGAACCTTCTGGTTGTGGCCGAACACAAACAGGTCCACGTCTGGGGTGCCCCAGAGGTTGCAGATCTCCGCAAATGCCTCTGTATGAGGAGACCACTCGCCGGGGTCGGCGGAGGAGCGACTGAGGAAGTCCGCCTCCCTATTTTCTACTCCCGGTATGTGAATCACCGAGATGGAGGGAACTTTGAGCTCCGCCCAGAGAAGGATCCTGGCCCCCCTCGGCCATCGCCGCTGTGGGCTGCCTGTGCCGCCCTGGCGATTGACACATGCCACAGCTGTGGAGTTGTCTGCCTGGACACTAACAGGACGGTCCTGGAGGAGGTGCTTCCAATGGAGGAGGCAAAGGTAAATTGTACGGAGTTCCAGGATGTTGATGGGGAGGAGAGCTTCCCGGGAGGACCAAAGGCCCTGGACCGTCCGATCCCTGAAGACTCCTCCCCAACCGCTGAGGCTGGCATCCGTAGTGATGACCTCCCAGTGGAGGGGCAGAAAGGATCGTCCCTGACGAAGAAGAGGGGACCGAAGCCACCACAGGAGGGGTTGGTGAGTCCTGGGAGGAAGAATGATCCTGCAATCGAGGAATAGCGGAGATTTGTCTCACCGGGACAGAAGAGAAATTTGAAGAGGACGACAATGAAACTGGACGAAGGGAACGGCTTCCATGGCTGCCACCATCCGACCCAGGGCTTCCGTGCAGAACCAAATGGAAACTGGAACCGGACGCCAGAGAACCCGAACTCCTGATAACAGCAAAGCGCTTGTCCGGCGGAAGCCGAATTCGGGCGATCGCCATGTCGAACAGGAGTCCCAGGAAGATCAGAGTCTGGGTGGAAGTCAGGTTGGACTTGTCCTGATTGACCACCCAGCCAAAGCGGGACAAGGTCTGAAGCGGGAGACTGTATAGATTCTGAGCCCTGGTTGGAGCTTTGACCTGGAGGTCATCCAGGTAGGAGATCACGGACACACCCCGTGCTTGCAGGATGGCGATCACTGCCGCCAGGACCTTTTGGTAAAGACCCTTAGAGCAGTGGCCAGGCTAAAAGGAAGGGCAAAAAAACTGAAAATGGCCCACTGGAACTGCGAAGAGGAGATAGCGCTGATGTGCTTGAAAAATGGGGGTGCAGGTAGCCGTCTCTGATATCCACCCAGGAAAGAAACTCCCCTTGATCCATGGATGCCACTACAGAACGGAGAGACTCCATACAGAAATGATGTAGGAGTAGGTGACTGTTGAGGAGCTATAGATCCAGGATTGGGCGGATGGAACCCCCTTTCTTGGGAACGACTAACAGGTTTGAATAGAAACTTGAAAAACGCTCCTTGGTAGGAACTTGGACGATAACTCCCTGAGCGAGAAGGGTCCGAAACGTGACCCGAAAAGCCGCCGCCAAGGAAGGGGAATGAGGAGGGCGGGAACGAAAAAAGTTGATCCCTTGGAAAGTAAGCAAACTCGATCGGATAACCGTTGGAAACCTCTCAGACCCAAGAGTCCTGCACGTGGACAGATCAAACATCCCGGAAAAGAGACAAACTACCTCCTCACCCGAGAAGAATCTTCGGGTGTGGGCGCGTACCTTCAGGCGGAGGGAGGCTTACGGGTGCCTGACAAAATGGCAAGATCCTCCAAATCTCTGAAGGAGCCCCGGACAAAATGCCCTGGCGAAGTTGGGAAGCCCAGACAGGACTTTTGACACCAAAGCAGAAGAAGGTGGGAAGTAAAGATGATCCTGCTGCTTCAAAGGCGAATTTTACCATATTTTCAATTCTCTCGTCCGCCCAGGGATTGTCTCTTTTGACAGACGGGAAACCTGAGGGTCCACAGTCGGTGGAGATGTCAATCTCGCAATGAGGTCCAGGGCAAAGGGAAACTGTGCCTGAACCTTCTTAGTCCCTTGAAAGCATTTATCAGGATGCATCCATGCTTTTTCTAGTAAGTCGGCAAATTCAGCATGAGAGCTGAAAACCTTAGGAGAGCGACTGAATCAGTGAAGGGAAACTTCTGGAGCTGGGACTGAAGTTCCTGGGTCCTCTAGGTGAAAAGTGTGTCTGATGGCAGAGACCAAGTTGTCTACCATGTCTGACTTGCTGGCTCGGTCCTCCTGAGTCAGAGGCAGAACCTGACTCCTCACCTTCCAGCGCCCCAGGAGAGTGGGAGCAGGTGGAGGCAACCTTGGATGAAGGCGAGACTGACCTGGTATGCAGATCTGGAGACCAAGGACTGCGACCAGGAGAGCGGCACTGAGAAGAGGGTCGTTTTCGGGGTGCCAGGGAAGGGGAGCGAGACCTAATGAAGAGAGAGTCTATCCTCACTTTCGGAGTCTGGAGATGAGCCAGAGGAGAAAACCCTAGGGCGCTTGTGAGAGCGCCTAAAATAAGGAGAACGAGCCTCTCTGGAGGGCTGGTGTAAGGAAGACCTCTCGAACACAGTCACAACGGAACGGGGGAGACCTGTGCCAAGTCGGAAATAGACTGGGAGAGGGAAGACACCCATTCTGGAGGGAGAGCAAAGCCCATGGATTCTGACGGAACGTCCTGGGTAGAGATACCAGGAGGGCCCGGGCGTGCAGTGGTGCAGGCAGGACAAGTGGGTTCAGCAGAACCACAAGGCAATTTTGTTTTGCAGCCCACACAAGCATAATAGTTGACCAGGGCTGCAGTGCCCTGTCTGGAGTGGGGGGGATCACTTCTGGGTTCGGACATAGTGTAAGCAAAAGAAAAAATGGAGCAGTCTCACCCGGTGTCTTTGTCCCTAAGGAGAAGAGAAGAAGCAGGCTGTGAAAAAGCCAGTTCTCAGCAGAGAGGGAGGGGGTAGGGGCCAACGCCAGCCAGGTCCTCAATTGGTCCAAAATGACACCTGTAGCGTGCGCACTACACTGGTCCGGAATCCCCGCTGGCAGGGAGTGGGCGGAGTTAATCTCCGTAAGGAGACCGCGGCCATATTAAAAATCCCTGTATGGCGTCTAATAGTAAAGGCAAGTGCGGCCGGGAGAAGGAAAGCTGTTGGCCCTGAGCAAACAGCGCAGCCGACAGAATAACAGAACCTCCGGCGCTCCGGTCACCTTGTGCGTGGAGGCGGCCGAAGCAAAAATGTGCCGGCGCAAAGTGCAGGCGGCGAGAGTAGGGCTGTAAAAAAAATTCCCCTAATACTGTGAAAAAAAAAGCAAAATGTCCTGCACCACTGTCTGTCACCAATATTCAGAATGGCCGAGCAGGAGACTATTCCTAGAATGAATAAAAAGGAGTGGGCTCCAAATGGGGGCTACAGAGGTTGAGAATCCTGGGAGAGGCTAGATACCTGGAGAAAAAAAAGGGGAGAAAAATACTCACCTTGCCCTTTGGAAAACTTAGGCTGCTTTCACACTATGAAAAGTACCCATTATATAACACCCGTTATAAAATAGCGAGTGATCGCGCGGTTAAACCGCCATTAGAAAATCCAATAATAGTCTATGGGATTTTTCTAATAGACGTTTTAACCAGTTATTGCCCATTATTAACTGGCATTATTTTATGACTGGAGATAGTAACGGGAAAAATAGTGCATGCACTATTTCTTCCGTTCAATCTCCCGTCACAAAATAATGCCCATTATGAATAACGTGCGATAACGGGTTAAAACGCCTGTTAGAAAAATCCCATAGACTATTATGGGATTTTCTAATAGCCGTTTTAACCCTTTATCGCCCGTTATTCTTTATGGGCGTTATTTTGTGACTGGAGATTGAACGGAAGAAATAGTGCATGTACTATTTTTCCCGTTACTATCTCCCGTCATAAAATAACGCCAGCTATTAATAACGGGCAATAACTGGTTAAAACGGGTATTAGAAAAATCCCATAGACTATTATGGGATTTTCTAACGTATGTTAGGGATTTTCTAATGGCGGTTTAACCCCGCAATCGCCTGCTATTTTATAACTGGTGTTATATAACTGGTATTTTTCATAGTGTGAAAGCAGCCTTAGCTCATTAAGTCTTCAGCCAGCTATTATACGCCTGCATCATGCCAGGCTGAGACAGCGAGAAGAGCAGGGTAGTTAGGGGACCCGGACCCAAAGGTACAACCCCAGGTGCTGATCAGTGACTAGAAGGGCTTGACAGTACATAACTCGATGCCTGAGCCCCTTCTTCGCAAATGGGGAAACAGTGAGCGCTATGCTCCTGAGCCCCCACCTAAAAATAGAGAAATAAAAGGGAGAGAAAACTCTCTCTATATATGTCCCTAACTAAAAAATAAGAAATATAAATGACCAGGTCTGGAGAACTCCAGAACTCCCTCCTACTGACACCAAGCTAAAACTTTTGGCTCAGTCTGTAGGCGGGGTATATCCTGCTGGGAGGGGCCGACTTTTCTATGTTGCCTAGTGTCAAGCCTTCTAATACCCGCCCACTGGAAGTGAGGTAATCAGTTTTAGCTAGTGTCATTAGGAGGCAAGACACAGGTCTGGGAACTCCCCAGACCTGGTCCTTTTTTTTATTTTCTAGTAAGGGCTGTTAAGTATTTATTTATTTTTTCCCTTTTTCAGGTGGGGGTTCAGGAACATGGTGTTACCTGCTCCCCCATATGCAACAAAGGGGCACAGACATAGAGTATGTACTGTCAACCCCTTCTCGCCAACGGCCAGCACCTGGAGGTTGTACCCTGGGTCCGGGTCCCCCACTGCCCCTGCTCGCCCTGCTATCTTAGCCTGGTATGATGCAGCGTGGCCATAAGCTGGTTGAAGACGCCTGGGTGAGTATGAGAAGATGGAGTCTGTTGGTGAGTATGTCTAACATTCCCCCCCCCCCCTTCTCTCCCTCCCCTTCTGTACTCCGCTAGGGTTTCTCCATCCTGAGGTCCCTTTTCCCCAGCGCCGGCAGCCCCATCTGCAGCAATCCTCAACTCCCCAACGCCCGCCTGCTCCCCGCTTTTACCCTGACAAGGGTTAATCCTAAGGATTATTGGGGGTTGTTGTCGGGGGATATCTCTGACATTTTTTATTGGGGCTCTCGAGTGTGGGGGCTCGGTGGGTTGTGTGGCGGCTCATTCTCTCGTTGCAAAGCGGTACTGTACATAGACAGCCGGCCCTGCTCCTCTGCTGGCTGCCTTTTTCGCTGCCCGCACTTTCACTTTCCTTTCATCGGCGCCATTATGCGCCTCTCATGCTCTGCCCCTCTCCCTCACCTTGTTCCCGGGGCGACGGGAGGCCGAGCGCTTGGACGACGGAGCACGCCATTCTGCTCCGGCATCTCCCCACAGCACACGTGATATCCGCTGCTCCCTGCTCAGTAGTGACTGGGCATGCTGCAGGGGTCGGAGGCGCTCCGTCCGCAGTTCTTGGCCTTTCTCTCCTGGGGGTCCGGTGGGTTCTGGCCTCAGGGTCCCTGCGCAGCACACTGCTTCCTGCGCACTTTTTATTTAAAAAATAATAAAATCTTTCTCAGTCCATGTTCTTACCCCCCTCTTGTGGCCATGCAGCCCCTACTTTCTGGTCCATTGTTTGGCTTCCCCTTGTGGCGGCAGACAGCTGTTGCTGTCTTTTACTGTCTGCTTTATACCGGTTTAATCTTGCTGGGTTTCCGGTCTGGGGACCATGTATTAAGTTATTTTTGGGTGCCGCTTTAATATTTGCTTCCACCACCCTGTTTTATCACCTAATGAGGCAAAGGTCTCTTCGCCAGCTCAGGAATATTGTGCGTGGCATTTCTTCCATGACATGTTTGCCGCGCCCACAGCCGCATTCTAGCCCCTTCCCCAGGGCGAGACACCGGTGGGATGCCCCTGCAGATGTATCCACATCCTTGAACTTAGCTGAGGGCCTTTCCCAGGTGTTTCATTCTGTTGTGTCTTTAGACATCAAGTATCCGCTTTGTGGTCTTTATTCCCGGGAGGGTGCTGGGAGACCACAGTGGTATCAATTTTCTCCCACAGGTCCTTACAGATCTTCGGAAACTGTGGCTTGTGTGCTGGACCCCCCACTTCAAGTGCAAGTTTTTCAAGCACGTGTTCCTACATGGACCCAATACCACAGACAGTGGTCAGCGAGGTTTCCTATGCCACCAGTCAATCATCACATGGCTGCTGCACCCACTGCTGGAATTACGGCTCCCCACTGCTAACAAGTGGTGTCCGAAGGAGTGACCCGTTGTGTACAATGGATTTTTTGCAGGGCGATCGGGATACAATCCACGGCTCCTTAGCCTCCCCTGATCTCCCAGCATGGAGGTGATATTATCCATGGCCCCAGGCCCCCCCCCCCTTCCATACGTGACAATAGGGCACCAGCGCCTGGGGGTGTTCTCTATTGATAAGCCAGTCTGCTCGGTTTCTGCCATCACCGGTCTCCCATCATGGGGCTGCTGCGTGCTTGGCTGGAGTTCCTGTGTGTGATGTGAGGAGTCCAGAAGGGTGTCGTTATAAGTACAAGAAGACCCTGTGCCAGTTAGCTGGACAGTGGTCTTCATGGTCTCCTACACCTCTAGGTCGCCCTTCAGGAGTTACGGTCCCACTACTATGGAGTAGTGTCTGAAGAAGTGATCCTACGTGTCCTTTCTGGGCGACAAGGATGCAATACAGGGCTCCTCAACCTCCCCTGATCTTCCAGGGTGATGGGGATTCTATCCACTAGGCTGCCACATGCTTGGCAGTGTTTTCCCGTACCTTTCTGCATGGGAGGACTCTGGACGAGGGTTCCTGCAAGTGCACAGGGATAATACCAGTCAGCCAAACTTCGTCTGCATGGTTTCCGGCACAACTAGGTCTCCCGTCGGATCTGCCGCACTCCGGTACCCCACTTTCTGTGGGAGGGATCGAGTGAGTGATCTTGTGTATTCAGGAATCCGGTCAGCCATGATTTACTGCTATGTCGGGTCAACTACCATACACTTCCCACTCTGTGGACAGCATTTCAGGTATCCCACTGCCGAGGTGTAGTTCTGAGTGAGTCGACCCATGTGCCCTATGCAGTGCACCACATACTGGTTCGCAGGGTTCCTGGCTTTACCAGGTCCCTCTCTGCATGTCTGCCGTTGTCACGGCTGAAGGCTGGTAACCCACTTTCAATGTGTGGTTCTGACAGCGGGACCAGGTGTTTCCATGGTACCTATGCCATATAGCCAGACGGTGTCTGCAGGGTTTCTAATCCACCACGTCACTTCCCCCTTTCCTGCCACTCCAGTCACTGCATCCCGGTGACTCACTTTCCATTTGAAGTTCCACGAAGCGTGTCTGTGGATTCATTGAACCGGTTATACAATTCAGACTGTCTCTGCATGTTTCCTGCCCCACATATCTCCTTCATCTCTTGCATCTGCGACAGCAGTCTTGGTATGGGGCACCATTAGGAAATGGGGTGTGGGCGTTTCCTACAGGTTCCATGGCTTTTCACGGCAACGATTCTTTTCGTGTCTGCAATCTTGGTTCTCACTACTATCGAGAGGTATCCATGTCTGTGTCCCTAAGTATGTTAGGTCCCTTGGCACATTCCCTTCTGTCAGTGGGGTGTGCTTCGGACCTTCCTGTAATCTTGTTTCCACAGGTCTGCAGTGGTTGAGTACCTCTGTTCTGGCATGGAGCCTGGTGGGGCGTGACTAGACTGGCTCCGTTGGTGCCCTTCTGGCCCGGGGTTACACCCCGATGGGGTGTTCCTCTCAACGCTGTTGGTTGCTGTGTGTGTGTGTGTGTGTGTGTGCGCTTCTTCCTTGCATTTGTAGTTACGTCTTTGCATCTTTGCCCAGCTCCAGTGTCCAGGATTCTGATCCCTCTGGGGACACAAATTGGCTCCTCGACATGTTCTCGCAGAGTTCCTGGGGGCTTTGTCCACCCAGTACCCTTGTCCTTTGCCGCAGGGCGGGTTGTCCCTGCTCCTACAGTGCCTGGTGCACTTTGAAAATCCTCCTTACACGAGGGTACGGCATGGTCTGTGCCTGAGTTTCATCTCCACCACCCCTTGTTTTCCCCTCCACTAGGGGGACTATTTCGCTGGTCGCTTTCTACTACCGAGATGGAGTCATCTCTCTCTTCCAACTTTATAGGTGGGATATCTGCCTGGGCCCTTGTTTTTCACTGATAGTATTCAGTATAGCTTTTTTGCTGTCTCTGCCTGTGTGCTTACTGCCCACTATTGCAGCCATGCTCCCTTCCTGTTTCTTGGTTATCTACTGCTGCTCAGGCAGCCTTGGCACTCCCCTCTGTCGTAGGGGTTTCTGCTATCATGTGTGGCTCGGCAACAGCTGGTCTAGACTCAGTCTGTAGCTTGGGTCCTGCCATTGCTCTCCTCCCCCCTCAGCATGATCTCCCTGGTAGGGTGTGTTTCTCCTTCCCTTGACTGTGTCAGTAGCGCTACATTGACTCCACAGTTTTCTAGAGTTACCTTTCTGTGCCCAGAGCCTAGGAGTCCCAGCTGGGTTCCCTTTTTGTTCCCCCTCCATTCCCGTTCAGAGAGCTCTGGTCTGCTGGGGCCCAGGACCGGTTGGTCTCCTTGTCCAGGCCACTATCCTGGGACGCCGTGGTGTGATTTCTTCTCTAGGTTTGCCCTCCTGGTTCTTTGGGCCTTAGTGATGGTTGAGGTCTCGCGCATGTGTAGCAGTCCTGCCCAGATTTCTCTGCATTTGAGGCAGTCATTCTGTACCGCACTTCTTCTGTCTCTGCACGGATCTTTTGTCACCTGGAGCGTTTTGTGGATGTTGGGTTTACTTACCCTTCGGGTGTAAGTCTTCCGGGAGACTAGGGAATCTCCAATTCCCAGGTTGGCTGCTCCAGTGTTCCGGATACACCTTTTCATGGTCTTGCGCTTCTTTCTTGGCCGTTTATTCTTCCGCGTCCATCTTCCAGGTGACTCAGGAATCTCAATTTCCCCTGTCTGTCGCTCTGGTGTTCCGGGATGCCCCTTTTCTGGACATTCCGCTTCTTCTTGGCCATTTTTCTTCCATCCTCTCTTCAGGGGTCCATGTTCTCTTGAAATGGAGGGCGTTCTGTCATCCGGATTACACCAGTGGAGCTATGTCACCTCCTAGGTGGTTGCGACGGGCTCCTGGATAGGGGTTTTGGGTGTGCAGATGTTCAGATTTTTGATCTTCCACACCAGGCCTGTCTAAAAACCGGTTTCAGTCTTTTTTCTTTTGTTGTGCCATTTTCCATTTTTGTTTCCCAGCTGGGCTAGCCCTCTGTCTGGTTCTGTGTTCCTTAGAGTTGATTTCCTACCTCCTTCCGGGATTTTCCAGCCCCACTGGCTTCCTAGTCAACTTTTTCTGGTCTTTCTATGAGGACCGAAGGTTTAGAGTCCCTGCAAAGGACGTTCCCTTCCTTTTGGCAGCCCAGTCCATCTCCATGGCTGGCGGATCTTCCGAGAGCTCTTTTTCTAGGCCTCTGTTTTCTCTGGCTTGCGGGCTCGTCCTCAGGCCTTACGGACAAGTGAGTTCGGTCCCGGGACTGATTTCCTTTCGCTAGTGGTTATTATTCCCACCCTAGGGGACTGCTTTGGTACGTCCTATCAGTATAGGTCCCCCCCCCCCCCCAATGAAGAGCGACCGAGAAAAGGAGAATTTTTGTACTCGCCGTAAAATCTTTCTCGTAGCCTTTATTGGGGGACACCGCACCCACCCATATCTTCATTTTTTTTTTGTCCGGATATTCTTTTCCAGTTATTTTTATCCGGGATTCTTTTCTAGGGTCCTTCGGACCTATTTCTTTGTTGGCTTCTCCTACTGCTTTGTGACCTCACTTCCAGTGGGCGGATATATCCTTTCAGGGAGGAGCAGACTTCTTTTCCTAATGTCAGCGCCTCCTAGTGGCAAGAGCATATACCCGTTAATATAGGTGTCCCCAATGAAGGCTATGAGAGAGAGATTTTACAGGGAGTACAAAAAAATCTCCTTTTAAGGTGCACCAAACGTTGTCTGCACCTCAGATGACCTAAAACAGATATGCAGTTTGTAAATCTCCAGTAAATACACAGACCCTACTGGCACATTTGAGGATCCCTGCAAACCCATATCTAAACTACTAAACAGTCTTCCTTTCCTTAAATTGATCACCACTGTTTTTTTCTTTTCTAGCCATCTATACAGTTGTATGTTCTCTCTGTACAGGCTGCTGTCAAATAAGCTGCAGTGAGATCACAGGAAGCAATGATAACATTTATAGCAGCTACAAAGATATGGGCAATAAAACGTGTTCACTGGTCTTAAAACCTGTTATATAGACTGTTTGACGGCTAACTCAGCATATGAGCACATAGAGAACTAGGCTTTATGTTTAATTGTAGCGATGGGTGAAGTCTACTCCATTCCTTTTCAGCCATGTTTTCAGTCTGAACCGTTTTAAAGCCATGCAGTCATCAGTGTCGTTCACATTTGTTGCTGCGTGCATGTTCCACCTCATTGCTGCCATGCCGACTTGCATGTTCTCATGTCTTCAGTGTTATATGGTGTACATGAGGTCTGGTCTGCTGTGTTTATTCAATTTACTGTTTCAGGATGCACCTCTTTCAGACTGTTCCGAAACTCTTGATGGGTTCGAGCTGTCAGAGCAGGCCTTTAGTCCAGCTAAAATCCACACAGTTAGAAAGGTACATACAGCCCTGTTATTCTGGGTCTCTGGGTAGCTGACCTAAACACTCATTTTATATATTATTTTTTTAAGTGGTGGGGATAAAAAGTTTTCATTTCTGCACCTCTTACTGCAGTATAGAGTAGTGCTACTCCTTCCTATAAAGTTAAGAAAAAAAGTGATATTGATTCATACCAGCTCACTATGTGCAAAAAGAACACACTTTTTTGCATTTGCTGGGTGCATGAGCTGAGAAGACAACATAGATTTTAGATTTTGCAGTGTAGTTGCGTCCTAAGTGAATGAATTGTTCAACTATGCCTCACTCTAGTTGGTAGGTAGCATATTGGTTTGACCTTTAAAATCATTCTTATTTCAGACACTCTGTAAGATAAGGGGCCATATGACTATATGTGGTAGGGAAAATAGTGTCTTATAGAGATAGTAGGGCCTGAAAAATTTTTGGGGGAAAAAAGTTTTCCAATGCCGTGTTTTTTTCCAGAAAAAATTAAGGCAAAAATGGAGTACGGAATATGTTCTTTTATAATGATACAAAATATGTTTAGAACATGGTATTCAAAGTTCTCCAGTCTCACCTGAAGACAAGCAAATCCTGGAATACAAGTCAAACAATGAGAACTATTTTTAAAGAATAGCAATATACATTTCTGACTCTAGGGGTATTGCAGTGAAAAACTTTAGTTTAGTTGTGGCTGGACTACATCGATAATGTTCTCTCCCTCTTCACGGATTATGGGGGAGATTTATTAAAACCTGTCCAGAGGAAAAGTTGCTGAGTTGCCCATAGAAACCAATTAGATAGCGTCTATTTTTTTTAAAGGCCACTGAGAAGTAAAAGAAGCGATCTATTTGGTTGCTATGGGCAACTCAGCAGCTTTTCTTCTGGACAGGTTTTGATAAATCTCCCCCATTTGGTATATCCTATGTAGAGTTAGAGAATATGTCATCAGTGTTAACCGCACTAATCTGTTGGTACAGGCTTGTAGTGTGGTTGACACTGAAAATAATTACCTATTCCCGATCTGTGGTCCCGCTTGCCCGTTATCTTCCTTGTAGCGGCAACAGACTTGTGGCACCCCAGCAGCAAGCTGGTATTCCCCATCTTCTGCTTCAAGCCTGCCCACAGCTGGGCCAAGTGAAGCGGACTCAGTGACGTCAGTGTGCTTCTGGAGCTCCGCCTGTGCACCAAGCCTGCCGCCCAAATACGGAGGATAATGAGCAAATGGGACCACAGATTGGGGATGGGTAAGTATTGTTATCAGTGTCATCCCCACTACCAGCCTGTACCAACAGCTTAGTACTAATGACACTGATGACAGATTCCACACATTTTTGTATATGACTGGTGCATGATAACACTTGTTTGGAGTTGAATTAATAGTTCCTGGAGAGAACAACATTACTTTGGATATTACATTACTTTCGGATATATAAAGTTGTGCTCAATTGACAAATTTGTATACTCCTACACAGACTTACCATTGACATGTTAGTACATTGATTTCTTGCAATCACACATTCTCTGTACATTCACCACCCATCTGAAATGCAACATCCTGTGCAGTATTGCCCTTTGAATCAGTGTGTCTCGTAGGTTAGGGATGCATGCACCCAGACATGCTAGGTGATAGACTAATGCTGATCTGCTCTTGCATGGCACTTCTTGGAGCCTTCTGATCATTGATTTTAGTGTTAACACCACATTATACTACAAGTTTGTTGTGAAAATTACAAGCTTGTTTTGTGTTTATACATATGTAGTGATGTGATTGTTCTCACTGCAGCTACCAATGCCGTTCAGCCTATCGAATGGATGTCAAAAATCAGACAAATAGATCCTTGAGAATATGTACTGTATGACAAAGAAAAGCTTTATTTTAACCTGCGGCTCTCCAGATGGTTGTAAAACTACAAGTCCCATCATGCATTGACAGTCTTGGGCTGTCAGTGCATGATCTGAGTTGTAGTATCTGCAACATCCACAGAGATGTAAGTTGAAGATAGTTACACAGTGGGTAATAATAGACTATCAGACAGTAATAAAACAAGAAGACACAGATATGTAATGCTAACTTTTATGGAATGGGAGCCTAAAATACCATATGTGCAAAGTAGCAGCTGCCATGATGTTGGTTAGTGGGATTGTCATGCCACCTTAAAAGCAAGAAAAGAATGTTTCCAACTTTCATTAGATGCATGTATGGCTGTGTTCACACAGTGTGTTTTTTCCGAATAGTTTGGGCATGATTTTGGTGAAATCGTGGCATATATTACACTATTTTACTCAATTTGCACAAACTTCTGTAAAATAGTGCAAATATTGGTGCACCATGTAAACACAGCCTAAAGGATTGAATTTCCTGATTTGCACTTACAAGTGGGTTGAAAGCCTTAACAGAAGTTGGCTTATTTGCAAGGAATTTGCAATAAGGTTGGAAAGCAAAGGCCACAGAGGTCCTCTACTGTCTGCTTCCATACCAATCATAAAGTAATCAAATATATAGTAATAGTATAATTAAATGAAGTCCAGTGCTAATATCTTTTACCATAAGGGGGCTCTGGCTTGGCCCCGGCTATTCACTGCTAGAGTGCGCTTCAAAGCCAACAGGTCAGCTGTAGGAACCAGTGTCTCGGTCTCTCCCATAGAGATTATTGGAGGGGTCATGTTTGTACCAGCTGACTTGCTGTGGGTGACGAGTCGGGGGTCCCAGCAGTCGGGCCCCCCGCAAATCGGACATTTAACCCCTATCCTGCAGATAAGGGGATACATTTATTAGCACTGGACTTCTTCTTTAAAGTAGAAGTCAAGCCTTGCTTTTTGATTGCATCAGTGGTATAGTAATAGAAATCTATTGCTGTGAACTCATCCCATGACCGACCTAAGTGCATATTTTTTATGTTATGACAAGAGCCAACTTGTAAGGCTACCTGTAATGTCCGTCCGTACTTGTGGTACCAGTTAGTGGCCGCCTACAAAATGTAATAAAAAGGAACAGATAAAAACTTAAAAAAACAAGTGGTTTTCATGTATTTGCTTCTTTTGTAAGTTTTGTTTCCCCCCACATAGTGAGTTAACAGATTTATTGTCTGTTAGGATCCTAAAAATGTTGCTTTCTTGAATACTTTTTCTAGGGAGAGCTGATAACAGCTTCAAAAGCAATTATTGAGAAAGAGTATCAGCCGAAGGTCATAGTAGGCACCGCTGGGCCGAACCCCTTCAACAAACTGACCGACCGAGAGCTAGATGAGTATCGGAGGGAAGTGGAGCGCAAGCAGAAAGACGCTGAAGGTGTGTTCCTGAATGTGTTGTGTAATATACATGAACATGACATTGCAACAGCACTTTTAATGCTTCTCTTACACACAGGATTTAGGTCAGTAATGTATGTTGCCTTTACCTCCATAGGGGATGTTCCTTTTTATCTGTGCTTCAAAACACAATAAAACTTTTCCTGAATAACATAAAAAGTAGGCATTTTTTATGCACAGTTAACAGCTGTGTATTACACACAATATAAAAGGACTAATTCAAGGGAATGAATGTTTCTTTATAGACCACATAAAGCATGTGTCCATAGTCCTTTTCGTGAAACTGTAATGGTAAGCCTCTGTTCATGGTCTCTATACAATAGTGTATAGCCTTAAGTGTAATTCTGTTTTAAAAATGTATTCTTTGCAGTCTACATTTTTGATAGTGTCCATCTGAATACTCAAACAGACATACTTGCCCTGTGTAAACCAAAAAGAATAGTCCTTTCACATACGCAGGGTGCATAATCACTTTTAGACACTTCAGAGGTAAATGTCTGTGAATACAGCCAACATATACCATTAGTGTGAACATGGCCTTATTTGACCAAATAGTATGGCCACGCAGAGTCCTATAAATGTATTCTAGGAAGGCTGTGTAATGGATGCTTTACTTCTGTGATACCTGCTGGCTTGTCCTAAGGATGAAGTGATCAGTCAAATGTTTAACACACTATTCCTAATTTATCACAAGTCACAGTAAATAGATTTGGTCATTATGTTTTATGTGTTTTGGTTTTTCATTGGTGTATGTTATTTATATACATCCTAGCTGCCTCCATCCTAAGTAGTGGAAATATGGAGGAACAAGCAATGTATACAGACTCGAAAGGTCACTATGCACAGTCTACAGATGCACAGCTAAAGTTGGTTAAAGCTCTGTCAGTCAAGGCCAAGTTTCTACCAATTAATGCATCAGAAGAAGTCACAAATGTGACGAAAGAATGTGAATCATTGGTTGACAATTTACCAGTGATTGAGGTGTCTTCTCCAGAGAGAGAGGAGAACTTGGATGGTTCTCTTGAACAGACACATAAACCGGAGTCTCCCCACAGAGAGTTTCACACGGCTGTCATCCGAGCTCTTAACGTCAGCTCCAATCTTGTGCTTAATTTTGCAGGTATATTTACAGAGAGCACGTGTCGCAAATGTTCTCATTTCTAATCACCCCTTTGCAAATCTGGTGCAGACAATCTTTCCATGGTGTTAATGATAATAAGTAATAATAATTACAGGATCTCCCAAATCATCAAGAATGGGCTGATTTTTCTTTTGTGATCTACAACAGTGTTTCTCAACCTTTTCAAATGATGCACCCCCAGTGATAAGTGTTTCCAACCTTGTATCCACAAGAAAATGGTCATGTATTAAAGGGGGTCTCCACTGCCCTGCCTTCCGGAGCTCCGCTCGCAGCGTCCGGATAGTTATTACTCCGAATGCTGTGTGCGGGCTTCCGTGTTCGAGGTCGCCCCCTCGTGATGTCACGCCCGCCCCCTCAACAAAAGTCTATGGGAAGGGGGTGTGGCAGACGTCACGAGGGGTCGGCCTCGAACACGGAAGCCCGCACACAGCGTTCGGAGTAATAAACTTCCGGACGCTGCGAGCAGAGCTCCGGAAGGCAGGGCAGTGGAGAACCCCTTTAATGTTGATTAAGTAAAGCCAAGCTTACAATGCTACCATAAGCGCTGTTTAAAGTCTGTCAGCAGTTCTATCTCAAATCAGATTCCCCCCCCCCCCCCCCTAATAACAATTGGATTATTATGCCCCCTGTAACTAATAATAATGTCACCTGGTGCTTCAGGACATTGCTAAATGCTAGCAGCGCTACCTTTAGCTACATCCTAGCTCCAATAGTACAATAGATATATAATGCACAGTGTGGTTGAGAACCACTGATCTACAGTATTAATCATCTATCTACAGCCTCATCATAAATTGTCTAACAAAACATTGATTCTATCTCTTGATTCTGGCACCGCAAATTATGTCTTCTGATACCAATTATGGGTAATATAGTATCTTGTGTTCTTCTAGATCCAAAAATTTCTATGTGGGGAAAAGAAAATACAGATTGCAAGATTCCCTAGTTTAGAGAACTGAGGCCCAGGTCATAATTGTTAATATCAGTATATTGTTCCCCTATTAAATTAAATATAGTGGTGCCTCAAGTTACAATGTTATTACTATTGTAGTACAGGTGTTTTTAGCAGTGAAATTCCCATTCTGATTGGTCGGTTCTTCCAGCCTTTGACATGTTTCACAGATCTGGACTGTCCGTAGCTTTGTATGTTGAGGATTGTTTCAAGTTACAGTGGTCCAGAATAGACCATTGTATGTTGAAAATATTGTATGCTGAGGCCATTGTAAATTAAGAGATCACTGTAATGTTTTTATGAAAAGCTGCATAATTAGCTGCTAGAAGTTGTAGGCTGAACTTAAAGGGGTATTCCGGCTTTATGCATCTTATCCCCTATCCAAAGGATAGGGGATAAGATGTATGATTGCAGGGGACCCCCGCAGTCTCTGTGCAGCCCCCTGACATTCTTTGCCAGGCGCTGCCTTCGAGACGGGGACGTAACGTCACAGCAGGACCCCTGCGATCACACATCTTATGCCCCATCATTTTTTTTTTGTTTTTGTTTTTTTTTGTTTTTTTAAGCATGGTCATTAGGACTTCAGATGGATTCTGATCATTGTTCACGTCTAATTTTGAATAGTTGAAGTTAGATGTTAATGTGACCATTTTTATCTTCATAATATCCCTATGACCAATCTGAACAAGCCCAGGTGCGAAGAACGGTTATAGGGACTTAAAAATATATTAAAAGGGGGGAATGGCATGAAAACCACTGCTGATGTACTATGGAGGAATCTATTCTTTACACACCTGTTTTGGCTTCAAAGCTGCAGCAAAAACTGCACTGTGCAAGAGCACCTATCAAAAAACATGGTTGGACTATTTAATTCAAGGCAATCCAATACAACTAGGTAACATTTAGTACGCTGAAATTGTTAAACACTTAAAACAAAATGGAAGTGGTGCATGCTTGCATCTCCTTGGCAAAGCCAAAGTTTAAAAAGTTTAAAGAAAAATGTTTTTTGTTTTTTAAAATATATTATCTTTAATAAATATATACAGATTTTTTTTTTTTATTCATTTTTTTTTTCCCCCCCCTATTGGAGATTTTTGGAGTCTGGAAGTCCAAAGTGATTTCTAATGTGCAGATTTATTCTGCAGAATCGGTTATGTTATATTAGATTTTTATTTTGCTGATGTTTATATGTAAATAATCATTCTTATGCCTTTAGAGCCCCCAGAAGAGGTGACAGAACAAAAGGACACTCCTCTTGACCATTCACTAACCCGCACTCCTCCCAGCACCCCCATCAAGCAAGAGGAAGGTATGTCTGTAGCTCCTTGTATATGATCGATCACATGGGGATTATTATTATTAAAGCAATTGGCCCAGAATCCAAGGTAGTCATATCAATTGTGCTACCTTATCAAAGGTTACATTACATGTAATTTAAACAATGTTAACTTATCAAATGTATACCACTCAAGCTTCAGGGTTTTGTGGTTTGGGAGTTTTTTGTTCTTTTTATTACATCTGTCTGGCTTTTAGGATATGATGTGTTAAGTTTTCACTTTGTATTCACTTTGCCAGTAATTCATTCATACAGAGTTTTTTCCTTTGGGAATGTCACCTGCGTTTGCTACATTTTATGGATTTGTAAAAGTTACAATTGTTTGACATAAAATGAACCAAAACATGCAGGTCACACACAGCTTTTAACATACATGGCTTCTAGTGCATGATTCATATAGACAGTGTTGACAGCATTACATCTTTGCTTGAGAAATGTTCACATGACTATCTGCTCAGTTTTAATATTGATTGTCTATTAAAATGTTGGTACATTAAAGGAGTAGTCCAGTGGTGACCCAGTGGTGAACAACTTATTCCCTATCCTAAGGATAGGGGATAAGTTTGAGATCGCGGGGGGTCCGACCGCTGGGGCCCCCTGCGATCTCCTGTACGGAGCCCCGACAGCCCGCGGGAAGGGGGCGTGTCGACCTCCACACGAAGCGGCGGCCGACACGCCCCCCTCAATACAACTCTATGGCAGAGCCGAAGTGTTGCCTTCGGCAGGCAATCTCCGGCTCTGCCATAGAGATGTATTGAGGGGGCGTGTCGGCCGCCGCTTCGTGCGGAGGTCGACACCCGCTATCTGGCCGGAGAGCCTGGCCCCCGTACAGAGAGATCGCAGGGGGCCCCAGCGGTCGGACCCCCTGCGATCTCAAACTTATCCCCTATCCTTAGGATAGGGGATAAGTTTTTCACCACTGGACTACCCCTTTTAAGTAGAAATCAGTATAAATAAATGAGTCACAATAAACAATTACCAAACCTCCACACATAACTTCATACGTTAGTCCTGTGCACTGCAGCTTCACCATAGCCTTTCCTTTTTCCACTGCCAGCACTTGCCCTAACCTCATGAAATTCTGCACAGTCGGGTTATTCCAGATTAAAGGGTTTTTCCAGAACTGTTGTATAATTCCTGACTACGAGGCAGTTTTGGATTAACGTCTGTGTCCACTTTTACACCTATATTGCTGCATTACATGCAAAATGAAGCAACTTTGCACCATGTCTTAAAGCATACATCCAGCGATGGTCTGGCTGCAGGATATTGTTTTAAAATTTATGGGGAAACCTATGAGTTTGCTTCTATTGCGATCTGGATGCATATTTGCCAGAAGTCCCATGCATGTCTTATTTTTGTAACGCCTCAGCAGACAGTGTCTTTGCATGATTGCACTACAGTCTTATACTTTTTCTTCTTTTGTGCATTACGTGCTAGCATACCTTTGATGGGTTATCCTAAAGAGAACATGCTCCTTTTTGATAAATGTGACTCAAATACACATAACTTATACACAGGTAAACAGTGAGAACTTGATTTACACATACAATGATACATTCCCCCAAAGGCTGCATAGAAGCTGTGTAGATAAAACATGAAGTTGTTTATGACAGTGGACATAGCCTTATGCTTGGTTTGTTGAGACTGTGTTATTCAGTGTTCCTTTTGCATTAGGTTTTTAATACATAGCAAGTGGTGCTAAAGTATCACTCAGACTAGTATCACAAACCTAGTAATCTATATTCTGTATTAAAAATGCATTCTACAGTATACGTGATATTTGAGTCAATGAGCAAGGTGCTTAAATACAAACTGATCCTAGACTAAAATAAGTGCAATAAATGTGACCGATATATCAGTCCGTGGAATCAAGAATACCCATCCTAAGGCAGGCCTTCTGTCTGTATGTGCAGTCGCACTGTTTGTGCACCCCTGCCTCCCCCTTCATATTGAGGTCATATGTCTGTGAGTTATCCGCATTCACCTCTGCATTTCTCGCCTATATCATCTCAAGATTGTTGCCAGCTATTCATTTGACTATAAAACATCTTCGATGAATGCATTAGACTTTTTTTTTTCTACTTGTGCTTTTTTTTTTCTTGTGGCTGCCAAACAAACAGGAGATGGATATGCTAAAGAATACCTGTTACCATAGTAAGTATCATCTCATTCTTTCAATCCTATTCCCGTTTTCCTTTATTTCTTCCTCAGATCCTTGTGTGCTTTGCTTCATTCTATCGCATCTTTGTATTAATTTAATTAACTACCTGCAAATAAACCAAGTATTTAGTTACAATTGGTATTTGTTAGATGTTGGCCAACAGCTCTCTGATTTTATAAGGTGGTGTGAGACTTGTGACAATGGCAGGAATGCCAACCCATAGTCATGGAGGTTACGCAGTTGAGCCAAAGATGGGTTACACAGACATTAAAAATCACAATCATTGTTATGGCTCTGCGCCATTTTCAAGCCACTGCAACAAGACAATACCTCTGTGAGGAATACATTTTGGGTGCACACCTGTCAGTAGCTTTGAGCTATCAGAACTACTGATATGCCATACAGAGGTCAGGGAGGGGAGTCCATAAACACCTGATGCATCTTGGCTGGTTACTCAAACAACGTTTACCTTGGTAATGCAAGTGCCCAGGAAATAGGATCTACTTGTTTGAAGCCCGAGCTGTCAGCATGAAGTGTTCCCAACCTTCCTCTCAGGTAAGACTGATAAGTTAAGTGTCCATTCAGGATACTGTTCCAGCTGTCAGTCAAAAGTAAGAGAATGGCCAGGAATGTTTTCTGGGCACCTAACAAGTAGGTCTCTCTTCCTGAGCATTTGCGGCAGTGGCAGCCCGGACCTTTAAACCTTTATCTTGATTGTGCAAGCTTCATGGCAAAGACCACAGGTATGGCTCTACTCCCCTCCTTGACCCATGTATATGGTTCTGTAGATGATGCAAAACTGCTGACAGATCGGCTTTAAATCTCTGGGCCCACTATTGCCTATGCTCTAGAGGCCCCCTTCATGTATATGTTTATACCCTTGGAACAATGACATGCCATACTTACTAGCGTCATTACTGATACCGGTAATACTGCACATCATTGCTTTCAGAATGTAAAGAAAGAGTGTGAAGGGTGATTTAAGAGCAATGTAATAATGTTACTTTTGTTGTTTTCTAAATTTGCTGTTTATATATCATTTTTTCCACCCTACTGACAAGCTTTAGGCACCCAACCCATTATCTGAATTGATATTTACACCCATAATTTTTTGCTTCTAAGACAAATGGATGGTGTTTGTTTATTGACCAATCAAGTCGTGTATGGTATAACTTCTGTAAGGAATTCTGTCATTGGTTTTTTGGTAGTAGTTTGGTATGAAGGAGGGATCTCATAAGACTGGCTTGGTTGTGTATGCCCTTAAAAGACTCATTGGCTGAATTTCAATAGCCCAACAGGATCCTGCATCTGGTTTCATATTTTAAGTGTCTATATATGTGGGTGAGTCACAATAAACATTGACTTTATTGCTTACTACAATTGGCCAATAAAAGCTCTCTATAAGGCTAAAATCCACTGTGGATTACAGTATAGTATATGTGGTGGATAGTGGATAAGCTCTTACAAACCACATCCACATGCTGAAGACATGTTTTTTCATGCCTTAATATGATCATGTTCAGGCCGTATTCATGTCTGCCTTAGATTAGGAGCCTCCATTGCTGGCAAAAACTTTGGGGGAAATAGTGCGGAATACAGAGCTGTTTTGGTCAGAAGAATGCCATTCGGTATGCTAGAAACCTTACTTCCCCTATTAGTCAGTGGAGAACATCAGACAGTCTGCAGATCCAGCATTGTCATTTTTGATCTGCTCGAATACATGACATGTCAACTAGGCCCAACTCTGTTGCAGATTACTTTTGTCACCAATGTCACAGCAGATTTCACCACTCTGTGTAGCAGGGGCAAAATCTACAGTGAATCTGCTGCAAAACTGTGTATGATGTAGTCAATAAATTTTAAAGGGAAATGCCTTTTACATGGTTATGTTTTACTTCATTGAAAAGTAATGAGATGATTTAATGGGCTTCCTTCACCCTTTTTATTTAGTGTAGAAATAGAGAAACAGTACTCGCCCAATATATGCTTGCTGTAGTTATTTTAATCCATCACGTCAGGAACGAAGGAAAAAAGAGACAAGAGCTCAGCGGAGCTCGTGGTGCAATGGTCCTTTTTTTCGGGTTACCTGCTTGGTCACACCCAGGGATGTGATCAAGTGGGTAACCCTCGAAACTGGACAGTCTCCCCACGAGCTCCGCTGAGCTCTTATCTCTTCTTCCCTTCCCTTTGTTCCTGATGTATTCCTTTGACGTGTTTGCTGAGAAAAATGTGCCAAGGAGATTCCGATCTTGGGATCTGCTGAAAGAATGAACATTCCTTTGCATAGCACCGAATTAATTTCTCTGAGTGAATATTCCATAGTGCTAACAGGCCCTAAAAATGACAAATCTACCTCTATGTGACCAAATCTATTTTTTTTCCAACTGTAATTTTTATTGAATTTTCTAATATATAAATCCAAAGAGAAACAAAAAGCAAATAACAAGAAGACAGGTCATGCCCACAAAAATGTATACAAAGAAGGCTTGCAGTAAGCTACCATGGTATATCTAAAAGGGGAAGGGCGACCCCTAAGGAGACGCCCCACCCAGGGAGCGCTCAGAATAGTGGGCAATACAAAAGCTGAAGAATGCCAAAGATTAAAGGTATTAAAGGATAAGATGTCAGATCGCCGTGGTCCCGCTGCTGGGGGCCTCCGGGATCTCCGCTGCGGCACCGCGCTATCATTACTGCACAGAGCGAGTTCGGGCAATACAGGGGCCGGAGCATAGTTACTTCACGGCTCCGCCCCTCGTGACGTCACAGCACGCCCCGCCTCAATACATGTCTATGGGAGGGGGCATGGCGAACGTCACGCCCCCTGCCATAGACTTGCATTAAGGGGACGGGCCGTGATGTCACGAGAGGCGGAGCCATGACGTCACGCTGCTCCGTCCCCTATATTGCCCGAACTCGCTCTGTGCAGTAATGATAGCACGGTGCCGCAGCGGGGATCCCGGGGCTCCCCAGCAGCGGGACCGCGGTGATCTAACATCTTATCCCCTAGATAAGATGTCTGGGGGCGGAGTACCCCTTTAAGGCACATCTTTATACATGAACACAGTAACCTATGTGACCATAGTTGGTATATGTGAGGATAAAGAACCTTCAAGTGTGTTTTTTTTTTTAATTTTATTTTTTATTATTATGGGGTTTAACAAAGGCAAAGCAAAGCGTCCACCCAGAACATGGATAGCAATGTTTTCTGTCACTTCTAATGCTTCCTCTTTCCTTGACGTGAGGGGATTGGGAGGAAGAACTAACATGATCCTACATCAATGATCTAGTACTGTCATGTGACCAATTATTACTTACTCCTAACCAGTTTCTAATATTGAATTGGTAATTCTAAGACACAGCCAAATGATTTTCTTTCTGTACGTTACATCATTTAACTGGCTTTTAACATATACTGGAGGTGGGTGTTGTCGCCTTCTTCCTTTTTTTCTTTTGAAATATGTATAGTAAATGTATTACACACTTCCGAATAAATTTAGATGAGAAGAAAAAACTTTCTCTTGTGCTTGTTTAAATAAAATAAAAAAAAGTTTCCTCCTGATACCACCTGGTAATAGATCATTGACAGTCATTACCGATGTATAAGTGTGTAATAACATTTCACAGCTTCTGTCCTATTCTATAGCAAGTATATATAACACAGTGGCTCTTACTGATTTGTATGTTTGATCCCTCTCCAGAATCTCAGCACGAACAGATTTACAGAGATGACAGTGATGCCGCAACCTTTAAGCAGACTCTACCCGACCTCACTCCAGATGAGCCATCTGAATCCCTCTGCTTCCCAACATCTGCAAAACCAAATGAAGAAGACAAGGCTTCTGTGGAAGACCTCCCACAGGTCCACACAGAGACCACGACCTCTCCTGAAGGAACTAAAGAGCCCGAACCTCAGAACATTGAGTCTCCTCCCGCAACGCCGGCAGCGGAGGATGCAGCACAGACAGATGCTCCCCAAGCAGCAGACACCACCGCACAGGCAGATGCAGGCAGCGATGAGTCTCCAGGAAAATCCCCCTCCAAAAAGAAGAAAAAATTCCGCACCCCTTCCTTTCTGAAAAAGAACAAAAAGAAGAGCGAGTCCTAAAGAGCTGCAGGAACACTGTCATGTTTCTGAGAAGTCAGTTCAGTAACCACTAGAATGTACCCGATCGTGTTTTGTCTTTTTCATTTATATAAAGGAATGCAAGAACCCACAATAACTGAACCTGCTAGTTGTAGTTTGACTGTGAAAAGGTTAACGCGGGGAAATGTCTCCTTCCATGTAAGGTGCTAACCTGTGTGTTCAGCGGCTCATCACTCCAAACTGTTCACTTCACACCGTGTAGATGTCCCCACAATCCTTTCAAATTTTCCTGTTTATATTTTTTATTTAGTTTGTATATTATTGCACTCCCACCCCGCCTTGAAGATGGCTTCCCGTAGCATGCCTCTTGTAAATAATGGGCTTTCACTCCATAGGGGAATGACTAAACCACATCACAGCGCTTTTCCTTAAAGCAACATGATCCTTTTTATCCAACAGCCCCCACAGTCATCCCATTCCAGTGCACTGAGCTGCTTACAATTGCAAGTGTTACCAGTAACCCTTTCCCAGCCTGCCTGCTCACAAGCGCTTTCGCAGAGTCTACCCAGTTCTCGCTCTCCTAATTCTAGCCAATAATGGCTATTTGCTGGTATAATTATGTTCTTTTTATATCACTAGGAACTGCTGCTGCCTTAAAGACATGGAATGAATATCTAGACCACTTTTTTTTTTTTCCTGCCCATTTGTCTGCACAGCTTTTTCCATTCCCATGCCTATTCTAAAGGACGGATATGAACTTAAATGGTGCATTCACTTCATACATAACACTGCACATGTGATATGACTGGATACTGTCTTCTAGCCCCTGTCATATTTTATTGTGATCAAACTGTGGTCCTAACTTGTGTTATTATATAGCTATACCACTTTATGTTGGTGCATCTCTGTTTACACTGCCTGTAGGTAGCTGCCCTCAGTAGTCTCTCTAAACGCTTGGCACTCTATCCTTGCTTCATATAGTAAACCATGTATACATTAAGATACCTACATTCCTTTTTGGATGTAAAGCAGCTACACTAGAAAGATACGTGACATTGTCTTAATAACCAAAATGTGAATGCACCTTCAGTCTTGACATGCCTACACAATCCATATAGATGCTGAACGATAGACCATTGCATTTACTAAGTGACCATTCTCATTTCGAGTTTATTCCTGTCACCTACACCCTTACTGTAGGCAGCCATATTGTGGGCCAGACTGTAGTCTTATCAGCCATTGGTCTGCAGCATGTTGGGAGTTATAGTTTAACAGCTTGTAGACCACTGTGCCAGTAACGTCACTGAGCACCTTTTCCATATGTAACTAGCACATTGATAAGCTGCAAGAATCTACCCCACAGCCTGGATTGCCTTAACTATTTGTAGGCCACAGGTAACTTTTGGAATAATCTTTATTTCAGAGTTGAGTTGAAGGATGTAACTTGGTTTTTAGGTACCATCTCAACTTTTCCATTTTTTTTCTTTTTTCAACAACCTGGAATGTTCATTCTACAAAGGTGAGATTCCCTCATAAAGTTGGGAAGCCCGGTTGCTGCACAGATCTGTACTGCAGAGTAAGAGTATATAAACATAGAAAACCATGTTTGTAACCCTTGAGTCTTCCATGCTAAATACACGTGCATATTATCTGATGCAGATTTGCGTCAGCAGATTTTTCTGCCCATTGAAGTCAATGGTCAGCAAAATCTGCAGCAGATCTACAGCAAAATTATGCATGTGTGAACATATCCTAAAGAAGTAATTCATCTCTGTTTTATTGGAAAACTAATGTCTTTGAATAATCTCTACTTGACCTGAAATCTCAGTTTAGCCCTGAAGAAAGTGTGAATTAAGCGTATTACAGGGATTGTGGCCTCAAACATGAAATAATAAAAGTGCACTCCAGTTATTTAGCAAGGCTACCTGCTATCTGACAGGTGTTGTATTTATATATAAACTGTTACAGTGCATTATTACGTAGCTTTTTTATTCTATTTAGAATGGGGAACAAAAAAAACATTATATCCTGACTTAACATTCAGTGCTCTACTTAGAATTTAGGAAGCCTAGAAAGGGGAGATATTTGATGGAGACAACAGAGCGCTGTGCCCATCTGTAACATGAATTGGACAATTTGTCCAAAAGTGCCTGCAGCTCTGTTCACTTTACTCAATTCACAAAGGTCCAGGTAGCAGAGACATGAAAACTTTGTTGCATAGTTTCTTTTGGTTAGATTGCCCAAGCCATGTCAGGCAGACCCAGTATGGAATCCTATTAAGTGGTACAGTGGGGCAAAAAGTAGTCATCCACCAATTGTGCAAGTTCTCCTACCTAAAAAAAGAGGCCTGTATTTTTCATCATAGGTATACCTCAACTATGAGAGACCTAATGAGAGAAAAATCCATAAAATCACACTGTCTGCTTTTTAAAGAATTTATTTGCAAATTATGGGGGAAAATAAATATTTGGTCAATAACAAAAGTTCATCTCAATACTTTGTTATATACCCTTTGTTGGTCAAACGTTTTCTGTAAGGCTGGGTTCACATCACATTTTTCCCCATACGGGAGCACATATGGCAGGGTGGAGCTAAAAACTTGCGCTCCTGTATCCCTGCCGTATGCGGCCGGTATGTAATTGATTTCAATTTTTCCCCGTATGCGCTTTTCTACCTGACCTAAAACCGTGGTTTACTACGGTTTTAGTTCCGATAGAAAACCGCATACGGGAAAGAATGAGCCGACCAGTTCACTCAGGTCGGTTCATTGAAATCAATTACATACCGGCCGCTCCCGTATGGGGAAAAACGTCATGTGAACCCAGCCGAAGTCTTCACAAGGTTTTCACACACTGTTGGTGGTGTTTTGGCCCATTCCTCAAGGCAGATCTCCTCTAGAGCAGTGATATTTTGGGGCTGTCGCTAGGCAACACGGACTTTAAACTCCCTCCAAAGGTTTTCTATGGGGTTGAGATCTGGAGACTGGCTATGCCACTCCAGGACCTTGAAATGCTTCTTAGAAAGCCACTCCTTTGTTGCCCAGGCAGTGTGTTTTGGATCATTGTAATGTTGAAAGACCCAGCCACATTTCATCTTCAATGCCCTTGCTGATGGAAGGAGGTTTTCACTCAAAATCTCATGATACATGGCCCCATTCATTCTTTCCTTTACACGGATCAGTCGTCCTGGTCCCTTTGCAGAAAAACAGCCCCAAAGCATAATGTTTCCACCCCTCATGCTTCACAGTAGGTATGGTGTTTTTTGGATGCAACTCAGCCTTCTTTCTCCTCCAAACACGACGAGTTGAGTTTTTACCAAAAAGTTCTACTTTGGTTTCATATGACCAAATTACATTCTCCCAATACTTTTCTGGATCATCAAATGCTCTCTAGCAAACTTCAGACGGGCCCTGACATGTACTGGCTTAAGCAGGGGGACACGTCTGGCACTGCATGTTTGAGTCCCTGGCAGCATAGTGTGTTACTCATGGTAGCCTTTGTTACTTTGGTCCCAGCTCTCTTCAGGTCATTCACTAGGTTCCCCCGTGTGGTTCTGGGATTTTTGCTCACCGTTCTTATGATCATTTTTGACACGACGGGGTGAGATCTTGAGTGGAGCCCCAGATCGAAGGAGATTATCAGTGGCCTTGTATGTCTTCCATTTTCTAATTGCTCCCACAGTTGATTGAATCTGCAATAGGCAAGCAGCTTGGTGTGAAGAAGTCTTCCCAGCCTGGTACAGGTCTACAATTTTGTTTCTGGTGTCCTTTGACAGTTCTTTGGTCTTGGCCATAGTGGAGTTTGGAGTGTGGCTGTTTGAACTTGTTATCAGTATAAAAGACACCTGTCCACAACCTCAAACAGGTGCCAATAATACAGGTAACGAGTGGGGGACAGAGGAGACTCTTAAAGAAGTTGTTACAGGTCTGTGAGCGCCAGAAATCTTGCTTGTTTGTAGGTGAAAAATACTTATTTTCCACCATAATTTCTTTAAATATCAGACAGTGATTGTATGGATTATTTTTTTTTTCCCTCATTGTTGAGGTATACCTAACTGGATACGGGTCAAAAATTAGCCAACCGAAGTAAAATGGGGACTTCGGTCGGCTCATTAAAGTCAATGGATTAGGGCGTTGGTCCAGCTGGGGTAGGGGAGCGCACGCACTCCCCCCGCCGGATCCGGCACCCGTAGAGTGAAAACGTGGTGTGCATGCACCCTTACACTTGTACTTTCAGGTTTTAGGCTTTGAACATAATTCTATGAGCATTATAACTGGAAACCTATAGATAAATTCTATTACTGTCCAAATAAAAACCTTTGTGAAAGATAATGCACTTTGATGTGACAAATATTGCTGGATAAATTATTTTCACATAAGTTTCTCTATATACAATCACCCAGTATGTAATTCATAGCTCCTCACCTCCCATCACTGACTACATGATGGGGACCTCTATCTATTAAGGACCCACTAAAATTTATTCTCACTTAAACACATTTTGATTTAAAAAACAAAAAAAAAAACACATTCTATTTTTTTTTTTTTTTTCAATGATTTGAATTCCAGGTCGTTGTATCACAGATTAGTATGGTTATGTATTAATACTTTTCAAAAAGGGTCATGTATTTTTTTTTCTTCTTTCCTTGTATTGTTTATTTTACTCACAAATAAATTTTGTTTAAACTCCTGATGTGAAGCTTTTTATTAATAACATTACCTCAATTTGTCTTTCTGCGCCTTGTGAATGTCTGAGACCTATACAGTTTGCTATTAAAGTGAATATTTCAGCATTTTAGCCCATACTACTCTGATCACCAGGCTACCTTCCTTATCAGTTTTCGAGAAAGATTAATAAATAGCAATATGCAAGTTACATTGTTCAGGGCACTGGAAGCATTACCCTTATAAATCCTTATAAATATTTACAGGCCTCCCTTTAGTGACAGTCTAATCCTGTTGGAAAATCTCACATTTGCGCAGTAACAATGCAGGACCTTCGTGCATGTTACTGGCCAAGATTCCCAGCAGGAACGAGATATCCATAGGAAAGGCTACCAAATGTTCACAGGCTGGATAACCCATTTTGCCTTCCTAAAGAACACTAGGTAACAGGTGGAATTTACTTAGACCAGCGTATTTCACAATGGTCTTATAGGGGTACTCCGCCGGATAACATCTTATCTCCTATCCAAAAGGGGATAGGATGTCTGATCACAGGTGTGTCCTGCCTTTGGAGACCCCCGCGATCTCTGGACCAGTAGCGACAGGAACATGGAAGTTTGGAGCTTCCGTGTTCATGACGTCACGCTACTCCCTCTCCATTCATTTCTATGGGAGGGGGTGTGGCGGCTAGTACATTGCCATCACGCCTCCTCCCATAGACAAGAGTGGAGGGAATGTGGTGGCTGTAGTCGCCAGTAATCCGGCATGGAGCGGACTTTGCTTTGTGCACCGTATAATAGGGGATAAGATGTTATCCAGCGGAGTACCCCTTTTAAGTAAAAATTCTGCCGGCTTTAGATCCCCCAGATTTAGGTAGATTTTAGCTACAACTTGTTTGCAGGCGTAAATTTTAGTAAATCTGGTGGGAGTGGGGAGGCCATGCACTCTTGATGCAACTGACATATAATAGTTCAAAATAGGAGCTTGCGCCAACATTTTACTTTTCTACATTTTAAAACCAGGTGTAGAAAGGTAATTAACTTCCTCCTAAATTCATAACTTGCAAAAAAAATTAATAACTTTTGCTTTTCTTACCTTCACCTTTTTCCTTTTGATCCTCTTGTCTAATTGTTTGGAACTAAATGCTTTCTGTGTAATAGCAGATCAGCCATGTTTATGCTCCACCTTACTGTAAGAAGAGTTCCTGGAGCATCAATCCTACACTGATGGACCATCAAGCCTTGCCCTCTTGGTTAAAGGGGACCTTGCTGTGTCTGATCGCAAGGGGACGATCGCTGGTGCTCCGGTGTTCTGAAGATTTGTGTTCAGAACACCAACTTTCCTTGTGCACGGAGCGGCAGTGGTCGACACGCCCCCTCTATGCACTGTCTTTGTGAGAGCCAGAGATAAACGAGCACTCACATAGCCGGACAGGAGATTGTGGGGGATCCCAGCAATTGGACCACCTGTAATCAGACACTTATCCCCTATCTTATAGGGCAGTGATGGCGAACCTTTTTGAGCCTAAGTGCCCAAAACATAATGCACGCCAACTTTTTTTCCCTCAAAGTGCCAGCACAGCGATGAAATCAGAATACTGAGGTTTAAGTTTAGAAAAAAAAAAAACTTAGGTTGGTAGTATGTTCCCCCACATTAGGTAGGCAGTATAGTTCCCTCACATTAGGTTGTAGTTCCCCCACATTAGGTTGGCAGTATGTTCCCCCACATTAGGTTGGCAGTATAGTTCCCGCACATTAGGTTGGCAGTATAGTTCCCCCACATTAGGTTGGCAGTATGTTCCCCCACATTAGGTTGGCAGTATGTTCCCCCACATTAGGTTGGCAGTATGTTCCCCCACATTAGGTTGGCAATATAGTTCCCGCACATTAGGTTGGCAGTATAGTTCCCGCACATTAGGTTGGCAGTATAGTTCCCGCACATTAGGTTGGCAGTATAGTTCCCCCACATTAGGTGGTTGTTCCCCATCATTAGGTTGTAGTTCCCCCACATTAGGTTGGCAGTATAGCTCCCCCATATTAGGTGGTTGTTCCCCATCATTAGGTTGTAGTTCCCCCCACATTAGGTAGGCAGCATAGTTCCCCTACTTTAGGTCCCCCCCCCCCCCCCACCACCACAGACACAGCCTTCAGCCATATACAGTGTATGGCTGGAGGCTGTATGTCTGTGTACTGCCTCACAGTGCTACATCCACCGCTCCTCCTGTCAGGGGTCATGACCTACTGCTATAGCCTGTAGGCCATAGTAGTAGGTCCTGGGACCGGAGGAGTGGTGGTCGGCGCACCAAAGCTGAAATGTAGCTGGTAACTTATCATGCCAGCCAGCGCACGTCCTCCTCCTCTATGCTTTTCTCCTCCGTTCCTATGGGCGTTTTTAAGGTTAACGCGGGGCCGTAGATAGGTAACCGGGACACCCTTGTGTCCCGAAAAGATCTTTCGGGACGCAGGGATGTCTCTGTTTGCCCTGCCAGGTGAATTATGGCCGCGTGCCCACAGAGGGGGATTGGCGTGCCATAGGTTTGCCATCACTGTTAGTTCTCCTTTAAGCCCAAGATCAGGAAACTTACCCCTGTGTTCTCTGTCAGGTGTTTAGTGATCAGTCTGGATTTTTTTGAATGTTCCTAAAACCAGCCTTGTAAATAGGATTTAAGTTTGCTTCTTTATTAGTAAAATTCCACTTTTCCTATTGTAACATTATTTTTCTTGTGGGCTGTAGTCTGTGTAATCCTCCCACATTTGTTGACTCTGTCCTTTAATATCTAGACTGTTACCATTGATTATTGGCTTTAAAAAACGAATTATTCATGTAGAGACAAGTCATGTACAAGTAAAACATAAATGTTTATTGGTAACAAAAAAACTCATGACCAAAATGTAACTGGTGAAAAAATACACAATAGAAGAAAAAAATAATACAAAAGACTCTCAGAAAAAAGTAACACAATTACTAATGAACACATTTGTCATGAAAATTAGTACATTTTACCCCAGTTTTCCCATGTAGGAAAAGGATTGTTTTAGTAATTGACAGAACACTTATAAATGCATTAGTTATGTCAGTGTTTCCCAACCAGGGTGCCTCCAGCTGTTGCAAAACAAACTCACAGCATGCCCGGACAGCCAAAGGCTGTCCGGGCATGCTGGGACTTTGTTTTGCAACAGCTGGAGGCACCCTGGTTGGGAAAAGTGGAGTATGTGCATAGAGGAGGCTGTCTATGGAGATCTTCCATTACATATACCTTATTTTCCGGCGTATAGGACGACTAGAGATGACCGAACTTACAGTAAATTCGATTCGTCACGAACTTCTCGGCTCGGCAGTTGATGACTTTTCCTGCATGAATTAGTTCAGCTTTCAGGTGCTCCGGTGGGCTGGAAAAGGTGGATACAGTCCTAAGAGACTCTTTCCTAGGACTGTATCCACCTTTTCCAGCCCACCGAAGCACCTGAAAGCTGAACTAATTTACGCAGGAAAAGTTATCAACTGCCGAGCCGAGAAGTTCGTGACGAATCGAATTTACTGTAACTTCGCTTATGTCTAAAGACGACCCCCAACTTTTGAGAACATTTTACGGGGTTAAAAAGTCCTCTTAAATGCCTGAAAATATGGTAATATTCCGAACAACACTTCCTGTTCCCATTATTGCTTTTGGAACCTCTAATGGTACTACAAGTTCCAGAATGCTTCCTCAATGAGAGGATGACAGTTCCCCAGCTGCTCCCTGTTATCTAGTTTAGCCGCTATTGTTTTCTCATCGGCCTTTGCCTCCTGATAACAGAGTTCCGCTCCCGTCTATGGAAACATAAACATCATCTCTTTCCCTACTAGTTTATGGGTTTCCTATGTGAGCGTGTTATGTTGACTGCAATCTGGCGGGAAACCAGAAATTGCATAGAGAGAGATCACAATAAATACACTAACAGACAAAAACTGTAGAAATTGAGGGGAAAAAATACCTTCTGGCCATTGATTGACCTGTGCTAGCACCGATGGATGTGCATGAGTTGGGGAGTCCCTATTGAGAGCTAGAATGAAGATGCAATGACATGAACTACTGCATTGTTTTCCAACCAGGGGGCCTTCAGCTATTGCAAAACTACAAGTCCCAGCAGAATTGTAGTTTTGCAACAGCTAGAGGCGCCCTGGTTGGCAATTTCATCCCGTAGACTAACGTTTCCCACTCATATAGAAGGTGCCAGGAACAGTACAAACCTAGTTGTGCTAAGCAGGACACTTTATCCCGTAATAATGGATGAGCGCTAAATAACCTCATGAACCCCTGTTGATTCAACCTCCTAAATATCAAAGGGGTACTTCTTTTTTTTATATATATTTTTTTTTTTAAATCAACTGGTGCCAGAAAGTTAAACATATTTAAATTACATCTATTAAAAAAATCTTCCAGTACTACTTAGTTGCTGAATAATACAGAGGTAATTATTTTCTTTTTGGAACACAGAGCTCTCTGCTGACATCACGACCACAGTGCTCTCTGCTGACCTCTGCTGTCCATTTTAGGAACTGTCCAGAGCAGCATATGTTTGCTATGGGGATTTTCTCCTACTCTGGACAGTTCTTAAAATGGACAGAGATGTCAGCAGAGAGCACTGTGCTCGTGATGTCAGCAGAGAGCTCTGTGTTCCAAAAAGAAAAGGATTCCCTCTGTAGTATTCAGCAGCTAATAAATACTAGAAGGATTAAGATTTTTTTTTTAATAGAAGTAAGTTACAAATCTGTTTAACTTTCTTAACAGTTGATTTAAAAAAAAAAAAAAAAAAAGTTTTCCACTGGAGTACTCCTGTTAAAGAGGATGTCCTTCATATAGTTCAAGCCCATGGGCTTGCATGACATAAAAAGAAAGTTATACTCTGCTGCCCCAATACCTCGCTGTGACTTTCCCAACAGTCCCAGCTGAGCAGCACTTCTTGCTTTCACCTTGACATGCAGAAAGCCCCCATCTAGCTGATCACTGACTTACAACCGAAAAATAAGTTGGCCAGCACTATTGATTCCAAACAATTATATGGACGTAGCTTACAGGTGCAGGCTGCTGGGCTAAATATACAGCAACAGGAGAATACAGCAGCACACTGCCAGCACAAAGATATAGATGAAACATGAGTATATACCGTATTTATCGGCGTATAACACGCACTTTTTAGGCTAAAATTTTTAGCCTAAAGTCTGTGTGCGTGTTATACGCCGATACCCCCCCAGGAAAGGCAGGGGGAGAGAGGCCGTCGCTGCCCGCTTCTCTCCCCCTGCCTTTCCTGGGGTCTAGAGCGCTGCTGTCGGCCCTTTTCACCCCCTGGTTATCGGCGCCGCTGCCCGTTCTGTCCCCCTGACTATCGGTGCCGGCGCCGATAGCCAGGGGGAGAGAAGCGGCGCCGACAGCCAGGGGGAGAGAAGGGGCAGCGGCACCCATTGCCGGCGCCGCTGCCCCGTTGCCTCCCCCCATCCCCGGTGGCATAATTACCTGAGTCGGGTCCGCGCTGCTCCAGGCCTCCGTCGTTGCTATGCGCTGAACGGCGCGGCGCATGACGTCAGAGCGCCGCGCCGTGCATAGCAATGACGCTGGTCCCCAGCATCGTTGCTATGCACGGCGTGGCGCTCTGACGTCATGCGCCGCGCCGTTCAGCGCATAGCAACGACGGAGGCCTGGAGCAGCGCGGACCCGACTCAGGTAATTATGCCACTGGGGATGGGGGGGGGCAGCGGCGCCGGCAATGGGTGCCGCTGCCCCTTCTCTCCCCCTGGCTGTCGGCGCCGGCACCGATAGTCAGGGGGACAGAACGGGCAGCGGCGCCGATAACCAGGGGGTGAAAAGGGCCGACAGCAGCGCTCTAGACCCCAGGAAAGGCAGGGGGAGAGAAGCGGGCAGCGACGGCCTCTCTCCCCCTGCCTTTCCTGGGGGTATATCGGGGTATACACGCGCACACACGCACCCTCATTTTATCATGGATATTTGGGTAAAAAACTTTTTTTACCCAAATATCCTTGGTAAAATGAGGGTGCGTGTTATAGGCCGGTGCGTGGTATACCCCGATAAATACGGTAGATAAAACATGAAAAGCTATACAGCTGTAGTGCAACAAATGAAATTATGAAACAGTGAGGTACTTAGCTTGCAAATTTGGCGGCCAAATAGCTTGGACCGTCCCAAAATGAGGTCACCTTACCGTGGTGGGACGGTCCAAGCTATTTGGCTGCCAAATTTGCAAGCTAAGTACCTCACTGTTTTATAATTTCATATTTTCATTTGTTGCACTACAGCTGTATAGCTTTTCATGTTTTATCTATATACTCATGTTTCATCTATATACTCATGTTTTATCTATATCTTTGTGCTAGCAGTGTGCTGCTGTATTCTCCTGTTGCTGATTACTGACTTAAGCAGGTCACTGTTACGACTTGGGTTAGGTATACATGGCCGTTTGCACCCTGAAACGGGTCGGATGCAAATGGCTATCGGGTCTTGACGGACCCCATTCACTTACATGGGGTCTGTCGGTGATGCAGTAATTATTACAGGATTTTAGCGGAGGGGAAAAAAAACTTGCACTATTTTTTTTTCTCCGTTAAACTCTTGTCTCTCTGGTCGGATCGCTTTGTTCTGCAGCTGTAGCTCAATAGGTAGTCAATTCATAGCCCTACAAATAGTGTAGTCCAGGCCTAACCTTCACTATAAGGGAAACCTGTCCCTGTTCAACTTTGCTATTCCTGTAATACCGTATAGAGGGGGCTCTGCCAGAAAGCTGAGTCAGACCTATGCATCCTTGATACCAGAAGGTGCTTGGTCGGAAGGTAGCCATAGCCATGTTCACACTGTGCAATTCTGCAGAAATATTCCACTCCATTTTAATGGGTATCTAGTGCACATGGCAAAATGTCCGCTGCTGATTTTGGCATCTGCAGAAACTATGAACCTGTTCATTGTTTCTGCAAATTATGCTCGGAAATGCATTGCCGTTTTTAGAGCTGGTGCCGTTTTCCAAGTGCCACTGGAAAATGTAGATTTATAGAATGTCCACCATTTGTTTTCTATGGAGACTGTTCCCCAATTTTCTGTAAATTTAGCGATAGAGAGTAGGTTGAAGGTTTTCACCACTATGAACCTGACACACTTTAGGCCATATAGGGCCAGTGATGGTTTATAGAAATATGGGTAAAAATACATAGTTGTAGGAATTTGCTGCAGGTTATTTCACATCTTTACAGCCTTTTTTTTCTGTTTTACTCTGTGATTTTGTTATTTCTTTTATATGTTATCTCTTACAGCAGTAACTAATGAACATGCTCATGCTTTTTTTTTTTTTTTTTTCTTTAATTACAATGTGTGCACTGCCGCACATTGAAAAACTATAAAAAAAAAAAAAAAAACCTTGTATAAGCTTTCATATAATACAGTTTTGCAAAAGTATTTAGTCATTTTCACTCACTTTTACGGACAGTTTTTGTTTGGAATTGTGGCTGATAAGGCTTTGTTTACACAAACACAGCCGACTTCTCACCTGATGAACGAGTGTGAAGGTTAAAATGGTCTTTAAAATGTAAGTACAGTAACCCCCCGACATGCGATGGCCCCGACATATGATCAAATCGACATACGATGCTTTTATATGTCGGGGCCATCGCATAAACTGCTTTCCGGCAGTGCAAAATGCTTAAGCTGCTGTCCGATAGCAGTTTAAGCATCCCGGACAGGTTCACTTATATATCCCTGCTGCTCCGGGTCCACTTCGCGATCCTCCGGTGGTCTTCTGTATCTTCTCCAGGGTCCGGGCCTCGTTTTCCGGCGTTATTACGTCCTGCGCACACCGTGCCGGCGCAGCAACGTAATAACGTCACCAGAAAGCAAGGCCCGGACACCGGAGAAGATGCAGAAGAAGCCAGAGGATCCCGAAGAAGACACCGGAGCAGCGGGACAGCATCGGGAGCCCCTGGGACAGCATCGGGAGCGGTGAGGGCGCGGTCCTGAGCGGCGGGGACAGGTGAGTATTAAATTGCACGAATCCCTCAACATACGATGGATTCGACAAACGATGCGTTGTTTGGAACGAATTACCATCGTATGTTGAGGGACCACTGTATATAGTATAACTTTTAGAGCTCAGATTTTTTTTTTTTTGTCTTTTTGGTTATTTGTATCATATCCCTCAGCAGTCCCCCTCCCCTTCCTGTTTATTCTCTCCCAAAGACTTATCTGGTTGTGCTGTGCACTGTTCTCATAGGGTGGGGACTTAACCACATGAAAGATGAAGAGAAACTTCTAAGATGCTCTTGAGAATATTCCCTTGTGGGCTTTTTTTTTTTATAGAGCTCACTAGAGATGAGCAAAGTTACAGTACTTCGATTCTGCACGAACCTCGCGGCTCGGTGAGCCGCGAGGTTCGTGCAGAATCGAAGTACTGTAACTTCGCTCATCAAGCGTGCCTAAAGCCCAATATGCAATTTTATGTAATAGCTATGATAAAAGGCACTATTATCTCTCATTTTAGGAGGCACCTAGACCCCCATTACTCATAATACAAAAGTTGTATTTAGAGATGAGCGAACTTACAGTAAATTCGATTCGTCACGAACTTCTCGGCTCGGCAGTTGATGACTTATCCTGCATAAATGAGTTCAGCCTTCAGGTGCTCCGGTGGGCTGGAAAAGGTGGATACAGTCCTAGAAGACTCTTTCCTAGGACTGTATCCCCCTTTTCCAGCCCACCGGAGCACCTGAAAGTTGAGCTAATTTATGCAGGATGAGTAATCAACTGCCGAGCCGAGAAGTTCATGACGAATCGAATTTACTGTACGTTTGCTCATCTCTTGTTGTATTATATACCATAATGCAGCATGTCTTTTAAATATAAATTTCATTGGTATTTCAAATCATTAAAAATCTTAATTTTCATGAAAAAACTTTTTTTTTTCTACCACCGAAAATACAGACCAGAAAACAATGTGTGAACAAGGTCTTAAAAGTGTTCTTCAGAGATCAAGCTGATTTTTACTGATCTGAGGTAAAAAGCTTAAAGGCCCCTGGGGTTTCCGATCATAGGGTTGTAACCAGAAGGCCAAAATGTTAAGGCACAAATTCCAAATGAGTGATCATCCATTACATAATTTAAAATGGGCAAAATGTTCCAGTACTGAGAACTGTACAGATCAGTTAATACAAGGAAATCTCAGATCTCACATTATTTGTACACACCCTATAAGGGCTTAAAAACAAGTTTCAAGTGTTTGGCCAAGAACATGGCCATCCTCCATAGTGCAGTGTCTTCAGAGCTTTCTCCTTTCCTGAGCCTTCTTACTCTTCCTTTCTATTATTCAGTTTCACACGTCTGAGGTAAATGATTGGGATCAGGAATGAGACGGCACAGATGGTGAAGCAGGCTTCAGCTCCGATCAGCCAGTACACTGTCAGGAAAGTAGATGTAGACAGAAACCACAGGTAAGTACGCTTCTGCAACAGTGTAATGACCTACCTAAATGTATCTACTGTGAGTGACACTGAGGACAACAAACCAAACTTTTTACTAAAGGCTCCCATACGTGTGAGAGAGGAAAAAAAGTTGGCCGAACCTTCTGATATCAGTGGGACGAGCCAACTCTCCCCTGACATCATCTGGAGGATCGGGCATGTTGGATGTCAATAGAGATCAGCTCCTCGCAGCAGTTTATCCCCTTTTCTCCAGAATACAGGAGCATTCAGCCAAGCCAAACATTCATGTGTATAACGGGATGCGTAGAGAGAGGTAGCTGTCTGCCAAAAAAAATGTGATCCATGTATATGGGTACCTTTTTAAAAAAAAAAAAAGCACCTCTAATGGTGTGCTCCGCCAACTCTGTCTCCAGATCACAAAAGTCTACAAGCAAGTCGCAGGGTCCGAAGTGGACCTGAAGTGGCTTAAAAAAAAAAAAATTGGGGGAAAACTCAGGGTTCACGTCCTCTTTGGCTTACTTCATACCTTTTGAAGGCTTCCCCTGTCAATATGACATCATGATAAAAACAAGCAATCTCCGGGTAGCAGAGCGGGATCAATGGAAGCGCTGAGACCAGATAAGAAGTTAAAAGGATTTCCCACAATGCAACGCGTTTCACGGTCACCCGCTTCCTCAGGCATCATGATGCCTGAGGAAGCGGGTGACCGTGAAACGCGTTGCATTATGGGAAATAAATCCTTTTAACTTCTTATCTGGTCTCAGCGCTTCCATTGATCCCGCTCTGCTACCTGGATGATGATACGCCCTGTTCCATTGTTGTACTTGGTTGGAGTACAACTTCATGTGGTAAGCGCAATTCACACTTAGCGTTACCAACTCACCTTTGGTGTTACACTACGGAGCGCATCAGTTTGTGCTTTTTTTATTTCAATATGACATCATGACATATAGATTTCAAAAGGAGGGACTCAAGCACAGATCCACTTACTGTAAAATGTTTGGTTTCCACTCGCCCATTTTAATTAAAGGGGTACTCCGGCGGAAAACACTTTATTTTCTAATCAACTGGTGCCAGAAAGTTATACAGTTTTGTAAATTACTTCTATTTAAAAATCTTAATCCTTCCAGTACTTATCAGCTGCTGTACACTACAGAGAAAGTTTTATTTCTTTCAGGAGTTCTTTTCAGTCTGATCACAGTGTTCTGTGCTGACACCTCTGTCCGACAGTTCCCCTTCATCAAATTGGCAACAATAATGATTTTGCATTGAGAAACAAGAGCTTTAAATTACAACTCTGCACCAAAGTGTCTCCATTTTGACCAGACTGTTAGAAAATGTTATCAACTAGTGCCAAAAGGAAAGTAGACAATGGCCCGTAGCAACCAAAGGAAAAAAAAGGTAGAGATACAATATGACTGGTTGCTTTCATCAACAGACCACCTGCGAGCAGTGATCAGATAATCTATGGGGGAACCAAGCATCAAGTGTTCTGTTTCCCTGCAGTGCCACCACAGGTGAAACAAAGTATTACACTATACTAATTGGAATGGACTGACTGTTAAAGGGGTTCTCTGATGCTCAGCGTTTGGAACAAACTGTTCCGAACACTGGCGCCGGCAGCTCGTGATGTCATAGCCCCGCCCCCTCATGATGTCACACCCAACCCCCTCAATGCAAGTCTATGTGAGGGGGGGGGCGTGACGGCCGTCACGCCCCCCCCCTCCCATAGACTTGCATTGAGGGGGCGGGGCTATGATGTCACGAGCTGCCGGCTCCAGCGTTCGGAACAGTTTGTTCCAAACGCTGAGCAGCGGAGTACTCCTTTAATAAATTGCATAGAAGTGCCAACTCTTCCAAAGACGCTCTTTATAGGTCTCCCTGACGAGACTCCACTGTACTAACAGGCTGGTTGAGAAGCCAAACAATTACTCTTCATAACATACGGCAAAGAAGTGAATAACAATGATCACTGAGGCCTCTTATTATCCATGATGGAAGGTGAATGTGGAACACATCGGGTGGAGACCTCCCATGAGAGATGGATGTTGTCAAAACAACCATTAACTTTCTCCGGATAATTTACTCTTCGGGACTGATGTTTAGTTATGACGGTTCAGATTTGCGCTGACTGATAATTTCCTGTTTTATGTTCTCTATAAATGCTCCGAAATCCTGGCTTCCCTCCAGAGGGGACACACCCAGCCCACCAGTGATATGAGAAGTGCAGAAGATGGTTCTCCCAGCGTCAGCTCAATTTAGCTGGACATAGAGGTCTAATCTAATCATCCTGAGCTAAGTATAGCAAGTGGACACTCACATGTTGCTGATAAGATTGGCCCCACCGCTCTGGCCAGAGCCCCCAGACTCCGAAGGATTCCCATCACTGTGCCCTTCTGACTGGCTGAGCCTGAGGAAAGCAATACATGGTATTACACAGCGCACAATACACTTCACATTATTCACTTCCATAAAACATGGCGGGCAGAAAAGTGGTCCTCTTCATTTCGTCATTTAAAAATGATATTTCATGCCGGCAGGCTAGCTGGGAGAGAGGGACGGGGAGACAGCTCTCTTCCAGCATGAAATATTTTTTAATGATGAAATAAAGATGAAGATGTTAACTGCAATTGGATGGTGAGTGCCGTTTTATACTTTATACAAATATATATTGCTTATGCATGGACTACTGCAGACCAAGTACTGCATACAAACAGCACCACGTCTAGCACTTTTAGGGTGCGTTCACATGCTATTTGTTTTTGCAGGTTTTCCGCTGCGTATTTGAAAGGGTGCGGGCTCTTCTCGGCTTTCCGCAGCAGATTTTCCACGGAGGAATTCACGCTGTGGAAAATCCGCCGCAAGCCCCGTTGAAGTCAGTAGGTACTGCGGCGGATTTTCCGCAGCGTAAATTCCGCCACGGAAAATCTGCTACGAACAGCCGAGAAGAGCCCGCCCACTTTCAAATACGCAGCGGAATACTTGCAAGAACAAATAGCGTGTGAACGCACCCTTAAGCAGTTCCACATCTATACCTCAAGCATATAAGGATTTGGTAGTAGCTGGTTTATTCCTCTATATTTAAAGGGGTACTCTGTGGAAAACTTTTTTTTTTTTTAATCAACTGGTGCCAGAAAGTTAAACAGATTTGTAAATTACTTCTATTAAAAAAAAATCTTAATCCTTCCAGTACTTTTTAGGGGCTTTATACTACAGAGGAAATGCTTTTCTTTTTGGATTTCTCTTATGTCACGACCACAGTGCTCTAAAAAGTGTGCACGGTATTTATTATAATTATTATTATTATTCTGCCCTACAGAGTTGCTGGACTGTCACATTTGCTGGACTACTGGGACCTCAGAATGGGAATTATGGAAAAATAAGCAGGAATTTTACAAAAAATGGGGAAAAATTTTTTCTTTTGTCTCTACATTTGGGTACATGTCCAACCATTGAACATTTCAAATGTTTTTTTTTTGTTGACCCGTAGATTGTTACTGGCATTCAGAAAAACTTTTGACATCTCATGCAGACATCCATACGTGCACCAAACTGCATTTATTTACACACAGTCACTTTTTAGGTACACCCTTGTAGTACTGGGCTGGACCCCCTTTTGTCTTCATTCTTCTTGGCATACTTTCTACAAGGTGCCGGAACCTTCCGCAGAGATCTGGTCCATATAGACTTGTTGACCTCACACAGTTACTGCAGATTTGTCGGCTGCACGTTCATGATACTAATCTCCTGTTCCACCACATCCCATCGGTGATCTATTGGATGAGATCTGGTGACTGTGGAGGCCATTGGAGTCCAGTGACCTTATTGTCGTGTAGGAGATGATGTGACTATGAGATGTAAACCCGGACATCATCAGAATTACTAATGCAGCTCTGGGCTATAATATGGGCTTTGAAAAGACTGGGGGAGATTTATCAAAATCTGTCCAGAGGAAAAGTTGGCCAGTTGCCCATAGCAACCAATCAGATTGCTCCTTTCATTTTGCAGAGGCCTTGTTAAAAATGAAAGGAGCGATCTGATTGGTTGCTATGGGCAACTGGGCAACATTTCCTCTGGACAGGTTTTGATAAATCTTCCCTCTGTTTCCTAGTTGATGCTCCTCTGAGGAACAGACGTGCCAATCAGAATGATGTATCAAGGACACCAGGTGCTGGGAAATAGTCCTTCCCATTATGTCTGTGCACTTGGTAGTCCTTGATATCTGTAAGGATCGGATCCCTCCGCCTACCCGCCACTGAGTTTACTTCGTATAGGCAGACAGCTGGTGGGCAAGGGCGCGGCTTTCATAGCGCTTGTTCTCCTGGAAAACAGCTGATACTTTATTGCAGTCAGCATATCTGTCATTAGGTTTATGACATTAGTAATGTCATGTGTTGTGTTATTTATTGTAATATAGTTACTCAATTTTCATATAGCTTCATTCTATATGTACACAGTAAAATTGTGCCTTAAAGGGGTACTGCAGCCAGAATTAAAGGGATCAGAAGTTTCTGATCGTGTAGGGGTCCGACCTCTGGGGCCCCCCACTATCTCCTGAACAGGACTCAGACAACACGTGTTCCTGACTGAGTGGGACTACCTCTAGACGACATACGCTCCTGACTGAGTGGGACAGGAGATCGCGGGAGGCCCCAGCAGTCGGACCTCCCACGATCAGCTACTTATCGCCTATCCTAGGAATATTGGATAAGTTAAAGGGGTATTCCAGGAAAAAACTTTTTTTATATATATCAACTGGCTCCAGAGAGTTAAACAGATTTGTAAATTACTTCTATTAAAAAATCTTAATCCTTTCAGTACTTATGAGCTTCTGAAGTTTAGGTTGTTCTTTTCTGTCTAAGTAATCTCTGATGACACGTGTCTCGGGAACCGCCCAGTTTAGATGAGGTTTGCTATGGGAATTTGCTTCTAAACTGGGCGGTTCTCGAGACACGTGTCATCAGAGAGGACATAGACAGAAAAGAACAACTTTAACTTCAGAAGCTCATAAGTACTGAAAGAATGAAGATTTTTTAATAGGAGTAATTTACAAATCTGTTTAACTTTCTGGAGCCAGTTGATAGATATAAAAAAAAGTTTTTTTCCTGGATAACCCCTTTAACTTATCCAATATTCCTAGGATAGGCGATAAGTAGCTGATCGTGGGAGGTCCGACTGCTGGGGCCTCCCGCGATCTCCTGTCCCACTCAGTCAGGAGCGTATGTCGTCTAGAGGTAGTCCCACTCAGTCAGGAACACGTGTTGTCTGAGTCCTGTTCAGGAGATAGTGGGGGGCCCCAGAGGTCGGACCCCTACACGATCAGTTACTTATACCCTATCCTGTGGATAGGTTATAAGTTAATTCCGGCTGCAGTACTCCTTTAAAGTAAATTGTGTGCTTTGTATAAATAGCAGGTAGAGGCACTAGAGCAAGGAGCAATCCAATAAAATCAATCACACTATATAAGATATGTATGGTTCCATAGACTTTGGTCAGTAAAAGTGCTGAACAAGGCATTAAGAACCAAGCTGGTTAGCATAGACTATGTAAGGGTCTATGCAAATAGCACTGCAGCATGCAAGTATAAACCCAGTCCTTGCATCAGTGTTTCCCAACCTGGTTGCCTCCAGCTGTTGCCAAACTACAACTTCCAGCATGCACAGACATGGGTGTATTTGACGGAATTTTTCTGTCTGAAGCTTTCTTAGTGTAAACCTAGCCTTTGAATGTCTTGTTCAGGGAGACAATGATTAAGGTGTTTAACCCCTTAACGACATCGGACGTAAATGTACGTCCTGGTGAGCTGGTACTTAACGCACCAGGACGTACATCTACGTCCTATACATAACCGCGGTCATCGGAGCGATGCTCGGGTCATGTGCGGAAGGTCTCGGCTGCTGATAGCAGCCAGTGACCTGCCGGTAATGGCGGACATCCGCGATTACGCGGATGTCCGCCATTAACCCCTCAGATGCCGTGATCAATACAGATCACGGCATCTGCAGCATTGCGGTCACTAAAATGGATGATCGGATCGCCCGCAGCGCTGCCGCGGCAATCCGATCATCCAGAATGGCAGACGTAGGTCCCCTCACCTGCCTCCGCTGCCTTCCATGGGTCTTCTGCTCTTGTCTGTGATCGAGCAGACCAGAGCAGAATATGACCGATAATAATGTCCTATGTATAGCACTGAACAGTATTAGCAATCAAATGATTGTTATAAATAGTCCCCTATGGGGACTAATAAAGTGTAAAAATAAAAGTAAAAAAAGTAAAAAAAAAAAAACGTAAATAAAAGGTAAATAAAAACGTAAATTGTCCCATTTTCCCTATATCCGAACTATTAAAATAAAATGTTAATGATGCTGTACGGTGAACGGCGTGAACGTAAAAAAAAATTCCAAAATAGCTGTTTTTTTTTTTTTTTTTATAACATTTTATTTTAACCCCTTAGGGACTCAGCCTATTTTCACCTTAAGGACTCAGCGTTTTTCCATTTTCATTTTTTCCTCATCACGCTATCAATTTTGCACATAAAATTCCATATTATGGCTTATTTTTTGTGCCACCAATTCTACTTTGCAGTGGCATTAGTCATTTTACCCAAAAATCCACGGCGAAATGGAAAAAAAATTCATTGTGCGACAAAATTGAAGAAAAAATTACATGCAGGAAAATTTCTATGTTAAAAATTGTCATCTTCTGACCCCTATAACTTTTTTTATTTTTCTGTATACGGGCCGGTATGAGGACTAATTTTTTGCGCCGTGATCTGAAGTTTTTATCGGTACCATTTTTGTATTGATCGGACTTTTTGATCGCTTTCTATTCATTTTTTCATGATATAAAAAGTGAACAAAAATACGCTATTTTGGACTTTGGAATTTTTTTGCGCGTACGCCATTGACCGTGCGATTTAATTAACGATATATTTTTATAGTTCGGACATTTCCACGCGCGGCGATACCACATATGTTTATTTTTATTTATTTTTTATGGGAAAAGGGGGGGTGATTCAAACTTTTATTAGGGAAGGGGTTAAATGACCTTTAACTTTTTTTTCACTTTTGTTTTTTTGCAGTGTTATAGCTCCCATAGGGACCTATAACACTGCACACACTGATCTCTTATGCTGATCCCTGCAAAGCCATAGCTTTGCACGTATCAGTGAGATAGGGGCTCAATTGCTCAATCCTGTAGCTCAGGCTTGGAGCAATCAAACCCCGATCGAACGCCGTGGAGACAGGTAAGGAGACCTCCGCCTGCGTCCCAGCTGATCGGAACATCGCGATTTTATCACGATGTCCCGATCAGCCTGACTGAGCTGCATGGAAGTGTTTACTTTCACTTTCAGACGCGTCGATCAACTATGACCGCCGCGTCTGAAGGGTTAATAGCGCGCAGCACTACGATCGGTGCCGCACGCTATTAGCCCAGGGTCCCGGCTATGAATAGCAGCCGGGACCGACCCGGTGTGATGCGGGGTGACGGCGTGACCCCGTTTTAAACACCGGGCTCAGGGCGTACAGGTACGCCCTGAGTCCTTAAGGATCGGGGATGCAGGGCGTATGCATACGCCCTGTATCCCCAAGAGGTTAAAGAAATTTATAAAAAAATGTATTAAAAGTTATATATACACAAATATGGTATCAATAAAAAGTACAGATCACGGCGCAAAAAATGAGCCCTCATACCGCCGCTTATACGGAAAAATGAAAAAAGTTATAGGTCTTCAAAATAGGGGGATTTAAAACGTACTAATTTGGTTAAAAGTTGGCGATTTTTTTTTATGCGCAACAGTAATAGAAAAGTATGCTATCATGGGTATCATTTTAATCGTATTGACCCAAAGAACACGTCATTTTTACCGTACATTGTACGGCGTGAAAACGAAACCTTCCAAAAAGTAGCAAAATTGCTGTTTTCTTTTTAATTTCCCCACACAAATAGTATTTTTTTTGGTTGCGCCATACATTTTATGATAAAGTGAGTGATGGCATTACAACGGACAACTGGTCGGGCAAAAAACAAGCCCTCATACTAGTCTGTGGATGAAAATATAAAAGAGTTATGATTTTTTGAAGGCGAGGAGGAAAAAATGAAAATGTAAAAATAAAATTGTCTGAGTCCTTAAAGGGGTACTCCGGCGCTTAGACATCATATCCACTATCCAAAGGATAGGGGATAAGATGCCTGATCGCTGGGGACCCCTGTGATCTTGCACGCCGACCCTGTTAAAATCAGTCCCTGGAGCGTGTTCGGTCCGGGTCTGATTAATGTCGACGTCACACGGGGGTGGAGTTGTGACGTCACGGTCTCACATCACTGTGGTCGGGAGCCGAAGCCTCCAGCGTTTCTGGAATCCGTAACAGGTGGGTCCTGCAGCTGAGATCCCGGATGTCCCCAGCGGCAGGACCCCCGCGATCTGACATCTTATCCCCTACCCTTTGGATAGGGGATAAGATGTCTAGGGGCGGAGTACCCCTTTAAGGTCCAAATGGGCTTACTCCTTAACCCCTTCACGACGAGCGACGTACATGTACGGCGCCGCGAAGTGTCACTTGGCGCGCGGCAACGTACATGTACGTCGCGGGGCTCCGGGAGCGCCGCGTCACCGGTAGCGGTGATCGGACCGGGATGACTGCTGTTATCTAACAGCAGGCATCCCGGCACATCACCGAGGGGGGTCCTGAGACCCCCCCATAACCGCGATGCGCGCAAATCGCAGGTCAATTCAGACCTGCGATCTGCGCGATTCCGGGTCATACGGGTCACTGGTGACCCGGAAAATAAGAGGGATCGGGGGTGTCCGAGACACCCTCGATCCCCCTAAAGGGATAGGAGTTTGGTGGCAAGGGTGCCACCCCTCCTATCCCTGCTATTGGTCGGCCGAGCGACCGACCGATAGCAGACCGGGGGAGGGGGGGTTAAAGTTCAGTTCCCCCGCTTTGCCCACCTATCGGTGTCCGGGCAAAACGGGGGAACCGTACAGGGATGATCGGCGCCGAAGGTCCCTACCTGGATCCCGGATCCCGGAGCGCGATCCTCCATGCGGGGATCCCCCACGTGCGGCGGCGGCTTCCGGGTCCTGCTAGGTGAGTTGTTGCCTAGCAACATCCGGAGGGCCACAGTTTACAGTGGTCTCTAAACCGTGGCCCTCCAGATGTTGCAAAACTACAACTCCCAGCATGCCCAGACAGCTGTTTGCTGTCTGGGCATGCTGAGAGTTGTAGTTTTGCAACATCTGGAGGGCCACAGTTTTGAGACCACTGGACAGTGATTTACAACTTGAACCCCTCTAAATCTTGCAAAACTACAACTCCCAGCATTCAGGAACAGCATAAGGCTGTCTTGGCATGCTGGGAGTTGTACTTGCGTGCCTCCAGCCATTGCATAACTACATCTCCCAGCATGCCCTTCCGCAATCAGTACATGCTGGGAGTTGTAGTTTTGCAACAGCTGGAGGCACACTGGTTGGAAAATACTGAGTTAGGTCATAGAACCTAACTCAAGGTTTTCCAGCCAGTGTGCCTCCAGCTGTTGCAAAACTACAACTCCCAGCATGCATGGTCTGTCAGTGCATGCTGGGAGTTGTAGTTTTGCCCCCCCCCCCCCTCCCGTGTGAATGTACAGGCTACATTCACACTGGCGGCAGATTACAGTGAGTTCCCCGCTACAAATTTGAGCTGCGGGAAATTTTTCGCCACAGCTCGAAACTCCTAGCGGGAGACTCAGTGTAATCCGCCGTCAGTGTGAATGTAACCTAAAAACACTACACTACACTAACATAAAATAAAGAGTAAAACACTACATATACACACGTACACTGCCCCCCCCCCCCCCCACCACCCCCCTCCCCAATAAAAATGAAAAACGTATTGTATGGCAGTGTTTCTAAGATGGAGCCTCCAGCTGTTGCAAAACAAAAACTCCCAGCATTTCTGGACAGCAATTGACTGTCCAGGCATGCTGGGAGTTTAGCAACAGCTGGAGGCACCCTGTTTGGGAATCACTGGCATAGAATACCCCTATGTCCACCCCTATGCAAGTCCCTAATTCAGGCCTCAAATGCGCATGGCGCTCTCACTTCGGAGCCCTGTCGTATTTCAAGGCAAAATAATAGGGTCACATATGGAGTATCGCCGTACTCGGGAGAAATTGCCTAACAAATTTTGGGGGGCTTTTTCTCCTTTTACCCCTTATGAAAAGGAACAGTTGGGGTCTACACCAGCATGTTAGTGTAAAAAAATAATTTTAAAAGGGAAAAACGCCCCCCAAAATTTGTAATGCAATTTCTCCCGAGTACGGAGATACTCCATATGTGGGCGCAAAGTGCTCTGGGGTCGCACAACAAGGCCCAGAAGGGAGAGTGCGCCATGTACATTTGAGGTGATTTGCACAGGGGTGGCTGATTGTTACAGCGGTTCTGACAAACGCAAAAAAAACAAAACCCCACATGTGACCCCATTTTGGAAACTACACCCCTCAAGGAATGTAATAAGGGGTGCAGCGAGAATTTACACCCCACAGGTGTCTGACGGATCTTTGGAACAGTGGTCCGTGAAAATGAAAAATTTTGCACAGCCCACTGTTCCAAAGATCTGTCAGACACCAGTGGGGGGGGAGGTAAATGCTCACTGTACCCCTCATTATATTCTGTGAGGGGTCTAGTTTCCAAAATGGTATGCCATGTGGGGGTTATTTTGCTGCTCTGGCACCATAGGGGCTTCCTAAATGCGACAAGCCCCCCAAGCAAAATTTGCTCTCAAAAAGCCAAATATGACGCCTTCTCTTCTGAGCATTGTAGTTCGCCCGCAGTGCACTTCAGGTCCACTTATGGGGTACCTCCATACTCAGAAGAGATGGGGTTACAAATTTTGGGGGGTCTTTTCTGCTTTTAACCCTTTAAAAAATGTGAAATTTGGGGGAAAACCAACATTGTAGTGACTTTTTTTTTAATTTTTTTTTACATATGCAAAAGTCGTGAAACACCTGTGGGGTATTAAGGTTAACTTTATTCCTTGTTATGTTCCTCAAGGGGTCTAGTTTCCAAAATGGTATGCCATGTGTTTTTTTTTTTTTGCTGTTCTGGCACCATAGGGGCTTCCTAAATGCGACATGCCCCCCAAAAACATTTTCAGAAAAACGTACTCTCTAAAATCCCCTTGTCGCTCCTTCGCTTCTGAGCCCTCTACTGCGCCCGCCGAACAATTTACATAGACATATGAGGTATGTGCTTACTCGAGAGAAATTGGGCTGCAAATATAAGTATAAATTTTCTCCTTTTACCCCTTGTAAAAATTCAAAAACTGGGTCTACAAGAACATGCGAGTGTAAAAAATGAAGATTTTGAATTTTCTCCTTCACTTTGCTGCTTTTCCTGTGAAACACCTAAAGGGTTAAAACGCTTACTGAATGTCATTTTGAATACTTTGGGGGGTGCAGTTTTTATAATGGGGTCATTTATGGGGTATTTCTAATGGGAAGACCCTTCAAATCCACTTCAAACCTGAACTGGTCCCTGAAAAATTGCGAGTTTGAAAATTTTGTGAAAAATTGGAAAATTGCTACTGAACTGTGAAGCCCTCTGGTGTCTTCCAAAAGTAAAAACTAGTTAATTTTATGATGCAATCATAAAGTAGACATATTGTATATATGAATCCAAAAAAAATTTATTTGGAATATCCATTTTCCTTACAAGCAGAGAGCTTCAAAGTTAGAAAAATGCAAAATTTTACATTTTTTCATCAAATTTTGGGATTTTTCACCAAGAAAGGATGCAAGATACCACAAAAATTACCACTATGTTAAAGTAGAATATGTCACGAAAAAACAATCTCGAAATCAGATTGATAACTAAAAGCATTCCAGAGTTATTAATGTTTAAAGTGACAGTGGTCAGATTTGCAAAAAAGGGCTTCGTCCTAGAGGTGAAAATGGGCTCCGTCCTTAAGGGGTTAAGGGGTTAATGTAAAACCAAAAAAGATTATATATTGATTGTTAATCATGCTATTCCCTATTTTTATTTTTTGCCTAAACCTTAAAAAGATCCACTGCGTCCCCCAGGGAGACCAAATATTGCAGTAGCGGAGTCCCTTATAAGCCATTTAGGAGAATATGTAGATTGTATCCTACAAAATTGTTACCTCATTACCTTTTTACTTTGGAGATTCTGGCCACCTACTTACATTTTTTAGGGGATATAAAATGGCAAAATTATTTTTGTTAGTGATGCTAGATGTAGCGTCACTTTATCCAAATATCCCACAAGGCATAAGAGTAGTGGAGAAGATTTTAAAAGAGCATTTCCTTATCATCCTACGGCACAATAACAAATAGGTTCAACCAAACAGAGACCGGTAAATTAGCAATAAAGCAAAATAAACACTTATGTTTTCACCTTATAAAGCAGATCACCAGACAAGTAGCCAGTGTATTTTTTTCTTTCTCTACCACCCACTACTGCTTTTCAAGTCCCATATGTTATTGTACTGCCTGCCGTAGGACCATCTGTGAAACAAAAGTTTACCTACAGAAGTATTTTAATTTCCTGGAGTCCGTAGGCAGCACAAACTTCCTACCCATGAAAACTTCTTGCTGCTATATAAAAATACACTGGCTCCTTGTCTGGTGAAAAAGGTGAAAACTTCAGTGTATAATTGATTTATTGCTAATTAACACCTCTCTGTTTGGCTGTACCTAGGTGGCTTTAATCCATTTGTTGTTGAGCTGCCTAAGGACTCAGGAATACATTTTTTGTTATTTTGACGATCAGAAACAGTTTATTTCTGATAGCCTTGATTTTCTTCTAAAACACAATTATTTTAGTTTGGGGATCAATTTTATATGTTGGAACTGCGATGGGTGTTGAATGCGCACCTGATTTTGCTAATCTGTATAGGGAAAGTTAAAAAATTAAAATAAAAAAAGATTACTTAGAGTATTTTTATGTCCCAGGTTAAATTGATTGTCCTTACATAGACTACTTAGTGTTCACGTGGCAGGGTACGTCGGAGTCATTAAAGCAGTTGTTAATCCATTTTATTAACAATAACTGGGGACTGAAGTTCAGTGAAACTTCAAATAAGTAAGAAATAGCCTTTCTAGATTTGGTACCTTATATTAAAATTTTGAAAATGAAAACAAAGAAATTTCTAAAGGTCATTGATGCAAACAGATACCTTAACTCTTTGAGGCACATATTTGTTTGGCTGGTGCTATACATTGTTTGCCACTTACCCTTCTCTTTTTTACAGTCCAGCAGACCCCTAGGGTTTGCTTTCTTATTCAGAACCTCACTGCTGACCACCCTGGCTGATTCTAGCTTCTATATTAGGGGCAGCTCCTCATACTCAGTCACATGCCGACATAACCATAGCCCGCAGGCAATCGTGCCTCAGCCTAGTCTATTTTCCGTAGCATGTGTCTAGCCCAAGTGAGACAGTATATGCATGCTTACCTATGCACTCAATGGTATCCACACTTTTATGCTTGAAATGGTTCCAAACCGAGGCAAATATATGGGTCTATCCAACACCCCACAGTGGATGCGACAGTGCAGCATTATAGAATAACCATGTCCTTAGTGACGTAAACACCGGGTAATGACCCCCACGACTGTGCACAAGCACCATAAACATATTGTGCATTTACTGCAATTATCCAACAGTATGCAAATAACACCATATACGCCATTAAACAAAGGTCTGAAAGCACCACACACAGAGCACCCCCTAGTGCACCCGATATGTATTACATCTTTGGGCCATGTAACATGTATAGTATAATTAGGTTATGCACACTTAATAATACATCATTATTATATTGTATAACACAGAATCTGCTAAAACACATTGGTTCGTTATAAAAAAAAAGTCATAAAGACATTCTATTAATAGCATTGATACAGAATACAAATGTGCAGCAATGCAGCTTGTCACTAGCAGATGGATGAGGAGCTGGCTGGCAGTGCTGTATGAATAGCCCACAGTGTACACATAGATGACAGAGCTGGTACATTTAACCCATTACATACTCTAATTCTGAGGGAATTATGGCCAAATGTTATTATGGCCATTAATAAACTCACACCTTGAACATGCACATTAGTCAGGGCTAAAACAAGGGATAGGCTGTGTAGAGTGCAACTTAAAGAAGGAATCACATCCAAAAACGTATCCCCTTGCCGAAGAATAGAGGATACATTATAGATTGCGAGCGGTCCAACTGCTGGGACACCAACCCCCCCCCTTCCGATCTAAAACGATTAATACTACCCCTGCAATTTCGGTAACAGAGATCCGAATCTTCCATTAGAAAGAAGTGGTGATGCGGATGCACTCAGCTATTTCCGGCAGTTTTTTTTATAGAGAATGAATGGAGCAGCTGTGTGTATGTGACTGGAGATCGTGTCCCCATTCTCGAGATCACTGGGGTCCTAGCTATCAGACAGTTATCGCCTATTCTGGAATAGAGGGTAACTTCTTATGGTGGGACAACCACTTTAACAGGTAAATCAGGGATAATCGCTAAACCATTGTGCATCTCTGTTGCTGGACATCGGGGGCATGTTCTAGAACTTCTGCTTTGGGCACCATGAAGACATTAGTAAATTCTTTTGAGGGGTTAAGGGAAGCTGCTCCCATAACTCCTGGCACCCCTTTATGTAAATGTAGATGACTAACATTTAAAGTCCTTGGTGGACATTTATCATTGAACCATTTTTTTCTGGTGTTGTCAGTACAAAATTTTGCGCAATTGCTGAAGTTGCGGCTTTTGAGTGAGTTTTTTTTTCCAAAGAAGTGAATTACTTTACCGTGGAGCACTTTATGTAGTTGGAATAAAGTTCATCTGTGGAAAATCGTTTTTTTTTTTGTACACCACATTTTCAAAAACCAGCTTTTTATCACAACTCTACACCAACAAATAGGACACGTACAAATGTGATAGATTGCAAAGCTGTGTGATGTCCTATGTGCAGATTTAGTACATTTGGAGCAGCTGCACAATTTTTAAACCAAACTAACACAGGTAAAATCTCTTCTACCTCACACTGATTGATTAATGTTCCCCTATGGGTGGAATTGATCATTGCTGGTAGAGCAGTTTTATTGTCTATATTGTACACTGTAAAAATGAGGACACAAATCTGCATGGGACCTTTATACATGAAACAGCAGAAGATTGTTTAAAGAAGAACTCCAATCTTTGCTGAGCACATACCCTGTTTCTCTCCAGGCAGGAAGTCCAGGAGACCTTATCACACTGATGACTAGCGTCTACAGTAGACAACATTTCACTCTCCCCACTCCCCAGCTCAGAGAGCTGACAGCTTCAGTGTGTCATTTTTGAGTGTCCCTGATTTGCTGAAGGGCAACACCCCCGCCTCCCTGCTCACTCTCACAGAAGCCCTTTCCTGCAGCTCACACAGGAAACAAGCCCAGTGTGTGAAGTTTTTTTGCTGACTCAGCAGGATATTCTAAGGCTGTTTAGGGTGGCTATGGGGGTCTGATTTTAAAACAAATCAGCTTTTGGCTGGATATCTCCTTTAATCAACAGTATTTGTAAAGTTGCTTTTTCATTTTAGACACAATCAATAATTTGTTGCTATTTAACACTTACCATATGTCGATACCAATGAGGATAAACATGGAACCACAATGGCTGCAGCTGGAACAGAAAAGAAACATTATAAAGAAATTTTTTTTAAACAGAGTTTATCATTGATTTATGTATACATTTTGTTCACATGTTCTGGTTAGCAACCCATGTCATTGTCAGAATACTCCTATTTGGGATGTCCAGATACCGATTCTAGTATCGGTGGCCTATACCAGGGATTTACATGGTATCGGGGACTCGTTTAATGTCTTTGATACCAAATCCGATACCTGCTGTGGCGCTCCGCTGCCCTGTTCTCCCATTTGCATCATGGGGTCTTATGGAGAAGCATGTGACACACACGTCACTCCACCTCCACTGCGCCCAGTGTAACGCTATGGAGGTAGCAGAGTGACGTGTATGTCACATGCTCCTCCATAAGATGCCGTGATGCAGAACGGGGCAGCCGCAACTGAGCAACTACAAGGGTGGGGGCTGCTACTAATGTCTTCAAGGGGGGGGGGGGGGGCTGTGGACTACAAGGGGCTGCTGCTAATGTCTGCAACTATACTACCTACAAGGGGATACTACTTACTATTAACCCCCTTAAGGACCCGGGCTTTTTCAGTTTTTTCATTTTCAATTTTTCCTCCTTAACTTTAAAAAATCATAACTCTTTAAAATTTTCACCTAAAATTCTATATGATGGCTTATTTTTTGGGTCACTAATTCTACTTTGTAATGACATTAGTAATTTTACCCAAAAATCTACGGTGAAACGGGAAAAAAATCAATGTGCGACAAAATTGATGAAAAAACACTATTTTGTAAGTTTTGAGGGCTTCCGTTTTTACGCAGTACATTTTTCTGCAAAAATTATACCTTATCTTTATTCTGTAGGTCCATACGATTAAAATGATACCCTACTTGTCTAGGTTTGATTTTGTATCACTTCAGAAAAAAATCATGAATACATGCAGGAAAATGTATACGTTTAAAATGGTCATCATCTTCTGACCCCCATAACTTTTTTAGTTTTCTGTGTTCAGGGCGCTATGAGGGCTCATTTTTTGTGCCGTGATCTGAAGTTTTTAGCGTTACCATTTTTTTTCTGATCAGACTTTTTGATCACTTTTTATTAACTTTTTTGTGGTATAAAAAGTGATCAAAAATGCGCTATTTTGGACTTTGGAATTTTTTTGCGCATACGCCATTGAACGTGCGGTTTAAAAAGTGGTATATTTTTATAATTCGGACACACGCGGCGATACCACATATGTTTATTTTTATTTACACTGTTTTTTTTATTCTTGGAAATGCCGGGTGATTCAAACTTTTATTAGGGGAAGGGATAATTGAAAGGGTTAATGATTTTTTACACTTTTCTTATGCAATATTACAGCTCTAATAGGGGGGGGGGGGGGCTATAACATTGCATTAACTGATCTTTTACACTGATTGATCCATCTCCATAGGAATGGATCAATCAGTGTTTTCGGCGATTGAATGCTCAAGCCTGGATCTCAGGCTTGAAGCATTCATTCGGCGATCGGACAGCGCAGGAGAAGGTAAGAAGACCTCCTCCTGTGCTACAGCTGTTCGGGATGCCGCGATTATACTGCGGCGATCCCGAACAGCTCCCTGAGCTAGCCGGGCACTTTTACTTTAATTTCTAGTGCCTGGCTAGCTCAGGGAGCTGTTCGGGATCGCCGCGGTATAATCGCGGCATCCCGAACAGCTGTAGCACAGGAGGAGGTCTTCTTACCTTCTCCTGCGCTGTCTGATCGCCGAATGAATGCTTCAAGCCTGAGATCCAGTGCGCGGCTAAAGGGTTAATACCGCCCGGCACCGCGATCAGTGCCGCGCGCTATTAGAGGCGGGTCCCGGGTTCACTATGACGCCGGGCCTGCCGTGATATGATGCGGGGTCACCGTGTGACCCCGTGTTATATTGCAGGGCCGGGACCCAGGACGTACCCATACGTCCTGGGTCCTTATGAGGTTAAAGGCAATCTTACAGCAGAGTCACCTGCACTAACTTGAATTTATATGTAGATCATGCAGGTGACCCGGTGTCTACCGTTGCTCACCATGTGAACATCAGCGCAATCGCTCCGGAGACATTGGTCTCGCTGCCAATGCAAATTTCCTGTTCTGCCCAATGGAGAAGAGAGAAATCATGGCTCATACTACAGCAGCCGCCTCCATTGTACACAACAAAGAACCTACATATCATACGGTAAGCAGCGCTGGAAACCGGGTCACCCTGGTGTCAGATTCCCTTTAAAATAAAAGTACTTGTACTTGGTATCGGCGAGTGCTAGAATTAAAGTATCGGTACTCGTACTCGGTCTTAAAAAAAAAAAATGGTATCGGGACATCCCTAATAAACTATAGAAAGCGGTGGTCTGCATTTGACCCGCTGTTATATGAATATCAGTTTAATAAGGGGGAAAGGGGTCTTTTTCCAATTTTATTAGAAAATCATCTACCGTTTCTTTTTCAAGAAGATGGCCATGGATATAGGGGAGCCTGAAAATTAGTTTAATAAGGCGGGATAGGTGGACCTGAAAATCCATCAAAATTCATCTGGTCCAGAAATGGGGATGGCCTTCTCAAAGAGTTGGTCTTTTGAAGAGTTGGAGAGGCTTGTGGTTGTACATCCATTACCTTAGACAGCTCCCCCTACAGTTAGATGATTGCCAAGAATCAGACTATTGGAAATTTCCAGCATAGTATCACACAGTGCCTATTTGGGCAACCATGTACATCATGGCTGTGCAAAGTCCTCCACTGGCTTAGGCTGGGTTCACACTACGTTTTCTCCCATACGGGAGCGCATACGGCAGGGGGGAGCTAAAACCTTGCGCTCCCGTATGCCTACGTATGCGCTCCCGTATGTCATTCATTTCAATGAGCCGGCCAGAGTGAAACGTTCGGTCGGCTCATTTTTGCGCCGTATGCGCTTTTCCCCCGGACCTAAAACTGTGGTCAACCACGGTTTGAGGTCCGGTCGTAAAAGCGCATACGGCGCAAAAATGAGCCGACCGGACCGAACGTTTCACTCCGGCCGGCTCATTGAAATGAATGACATACGGGAGCGCATACGAAGGCATACAGGAGCGCGAGGTTTTAGCTCCCCCCTGCCGTATGCGCTCCTGTATTGTAGAAAACGTAGTGTGAACCCACCCTAATAGATTAAAGTCCTGAGAGGAGCCTTAGGAGAGCCACAGGGCAGGGTATGTTCTGGTGAGACAACACCCTTAAGTAATTAATATAAAGGGCCATGTTGAACACACCATGTATAGTCCTGCCAGGTCTAAAGCTCTAGTCTTGTAGTCATGTGTAGCCCCTGCTGACTGGTCCTTAAAGGGTCTACTATTATATTTTTGTCACTTGCAAAGCTATTGGCATCCCCTTTAGTCAAATTAATTTGTGTGTATTTGGGCATAAGATGCACTGTATAATATAATCCCCATGGCCATGAACTTGCTGCTTTAGGTTTTCTATGGGTACACTGTTATATATCATATAATACTTAAAACAGAACACATCTGTAATTTTGTTACAAACCTAATGTCTACTCCTCAGGCGTCTGTAGCTTCCAATTCATCCAGATACAAATTTTGTATACATACAATATAAATCTCTATGTGATGACCTGTAAAGACTTCTACAGGATTTCCTGCTCATAAAAAGACCAGCAAATTATAATGTGTACAGCTTACATTGCCCCCTACTGGCGCTGAACTGAAATTCAATGAAATCCTCCCCCGAAATAGGAAAACCAGACCATGTTAGAATGACGGGCCTCTCACTGCTTGGTATTTGTTTGATGCAGTAATAAATGGTTTCAAGGGAACGGCAGGGAGATTACAGCTAGAAAACCAGCACAGAGACAGAGAAAGACTCTCAGAGAACGGCTTTGTCATATGTTCCAAATTAGCAGAGTGGGGCGTATACGAGTGGCCCATTTCCAAGCCCCAGTTACTATGTTAGCTGAACAAATGCTATGGTAAGTGGGGCCCCAGATCGGGATCAGATATTACTTAAAGGGACACATTATACCCATAAGAGTGTAGTTTATCATCAACTAGAAGGTGGAGAACAGCCATAATTATACACCTCAGGAGATCTACTATAGCAGGTGATTTGTAGCTGAGGGCATGGGTGAGGAAATATATTTAGTTCTGTCTGACGTAAACTCTGTATAAACAAGAAGAAGAAACTAACACCTTCATTTACCAATAAAGAGTGTGTAACTAAGCAGAACTGAATACAAGCTGAAAGCTCAAGCACTTAAAAGGGGTACTCTGGCACTAAGACATCTTATCTCCTATCCAAAGGATAGGGAATAAGATGCCTGATCGCGGGGGTCCCACCACTGGGGACCCCCATGATCTTCCACGCCGCACCCCGTTAGAATCAGCCCCCAGAGTGTGCTTGCTCCGGGTCCGATTACTGGCGATCACAGGGACAGAGCATAGTGACATCACGCTCTGCCCCCTCAATGCAAGCCTATGGGAAGGGGCGTGCCAGCTGCCACGCACCCTCCATAGGATTGCATTGAGGGGGCGGAGGGTGACGTCACACGGGGGAGGAGCCGTGACGTCAATATGCTCCGTCCCCGTGATCGCTAGTAATCAGACCTGGAGCGAGCACGCTCCGGGGGCTGATTCTAATGGGGTGCCGCGTGGAAGATCACAGGGGTCCCCAGTGGCGGGACCCCCACTATCAGGCATCTTATCCCCTACCCTTTGGATAGGGGATAAGATGTCTTAGTGCCGGAGAACCCCTTTAAGATATACTTTATCGACAAAAGCAGTGGTCCCCAACCTCAAGGCCCACCCACATAACCAGGTTTTTTCAGTTACTCCATTGGAATAGAATAGAGTACAAAATCCTCAGTTTCACTCACAAAGCTCTCCACAGTACTGCACCCCCCTACATCTCCTCCCTCATCTCTGTCCACCATCCTACACATTCTCTCCTCTCTGCTAATGGTCTAAAACTAACATCTTCCATAATCCGAACCTCTCACTCCCGTATGCATCAGTTCTCTGGAATGTGATACCTCGATCCCTGAGACCTATATCCAACATCCACAGTTTTTAACTTGCCCTAAAGACACATCTCTTCAAGCAGAAGAAGGATAATACCCAGCACTCACCAGTAAGGCACAGTGAAGATTTATTATGCCATAGTGTAGTACAAGGATGCGTTTCGGCATGGAAACCTTCCTCAGCTGTCTGCCTAGGCTTCATACTGCCTTGCCTTTTACTACACTATGGCATAATAAATCTTCACTGTGCATTACCGGTGAGTGCTGGATATCATCTTTCTTCTACCTGGGGCTTTACCCTACCTCGTGCACCACTGCAGATTCCACGGAAGTGCCAACATATCCCTATATTGAACATCTCTTCAAGCAGGCTTATAACATTACCTAATTGGTCTCCACTACACCCACTTTGCCCCTTTTGAGACCTCTGGGTCTTGGAGATACCGAAAGCACCATATTCGGCAATCTCCTCCTACTGTGTAAACAGGTGAGAGTCCAACCTATCCAAGGGGACCATGAGGGTAACAATACCTCAACTGTATTACACAAGGCGCTGTGCTCTCGCTTTTCTTATTTTATCTTATTCCCTTCTATGCACTTTAGACATTCGGAGATTATCTGTTCGCGCTATTTAAATAAAATTATTATTATTCTTAGAACAGCGACTGTTGATGGGCTCAAAGGACTGGGTTGGGAACCAAGGCATTAAGGAAGTGAGACACATTAGAGCCCTGCATTAGGAATGGAATCCTGTGGGATCCAATTCAAAACTTGCGGGCATGGGCAGTAATGAGGTTATTAAGGGTGGGTTAACTGGGGGTCCTGCAAATCCCACGCTACAGACCCTGCCTCTATTTGTTAGGTCCCACCCTCCCATCCCGAGTTCCAGCTGAGCTCACTCAACATCATGCATGGTGCAATGCACATGGACAGCTTCTTGTCCTGTGTTCTTCCCCCTGTTGACTAGGGGTGCTATGCTACACTATGTAGTACACTGCGTACGTAGTACCTACAACAACCATTCCGGAGCCTTCCCTGAGGACCTGTGGTCACCTCACCAGCCGGTATACACATACATGGGTTGCAGGTGACTGCAGGTTGCCTGCTGTATAACCTGCCCTGATGATGCATATGAATGGCTTCACACATACTTTTACTCTACTTTATCATTGGACACACATGTTAATGGAGCAGGCAGGATTGCACAAACCGGGAGCAGTCAGGATTGGACTCCCCTGTTAGCGAGAACAGGCAGGATTGGACACACATTAAAGGGGTTATCCAGGAATAGAAAAACACATCTAATTCCTTTCAAAAACAGTTCCACGTCTGTCTCCAGGTTGGGTGTGGTTTTACAACTTGACTTCATTCACTTCAATGGAACTGAGCTGCAGAACCACACCCAACCTGGAGACAGACAGACAGTATTTTAAAAAGAGAGTAGCTCTGTGAGCAGGCAGGATTGCACAAACCTGTTAAAGGCAGCAGGCAGGATTGGACACATGTTAGCGGGAGAAGGAGGGATTAGACACACATGTTAGCGGGAGAAGGAGGGAATGGACACACATGTTAGCGGGAGAAGAAGGAATTGGACACACATGTTAGCGGGAGAAGGAGGAATTGGACACACGTTAGCGGGAGCAGGCGGGAATGGACACACATGCTAGCGTAAGAAGGCGGGATTGGACACACGTTAGTGGAAGCAGGCGGGATTGGACACGTTAGTGGGAGAAGGAGGGATTTGACACACGTTAGCGGAAGCAGGCGGGATTGGACACGTTAGTGGGAGAAGGAGGGATTGGACACACATGTTAGCGGGAGAAGGAGGGATTGGACACACATGTTAGCGGGAGAAGGAGGGATTGGACACACATGTTAGCGGGAGAAGGAGGGATTGGACACACATGTTAGCGGGAGAAGGAGGGATTGGACACACGTTAGCGGGAGAAGGAGGGATTGGACACACATGTTAGCGGGAGAAGGAGGGATTGGACACACATGTTAGCGGGAGAAGGAAAGATTGGACACACATGTTAGCAAGAGCAGGCAGGATTGGACACACATTAGCAGCAGGCAGTATAGGACTGAGCTACCCAAAGGGCATTAGGGCACTGCCATTACCACAATTTGCCTCCTGAGAACGTCGTTGTCACAGCAAAACATGTAGGGGCTGGCAGCATAGTGTTGGATTTTAAGTGATTTCCAGTTGGGCACATGGTAACTACAGTACTGATATTTTTCCTTACGGAGTGAATATCTCTAGTGATATAAATATACATTATAGCCCAATCTGGCATTATAGCCCAACCTTTTTCTGAGTTTATTATTTAATACCGAAAAGTAAATTTTTAGGTTATATAAATAGGAGTTTTATAACCCGGGCTGCGGCCCTGGGGTCCAGTGAATAATTAGGGCAGTAAAGGACACATTTTAGCGGAAGCAGGCAAGATTTGGCACACATTGCAGGAGTGGCACGAACAGCTTGTTAGAGCGGGGGTAATGGTCAGAAGTTCAACTGAAGCAGGTGTAAGTGGGATTAAAAAAAAACAGTCCCACGCAGGGCACTAACACACACCCCTCATAGGGTGACCTTGCTAGGGGCTTTGACATATGTAACTTGGTTCAGTAGAGACCCACCACCCATCACAGTCTTTTTTCCAATGTATCTCACTAACAAAACCTTCCACATTGATAAACAATGACATAACATCTACAGGCATTGGTTGGTGGCAGCAATGGATCCTTTGCACAAATGCCATATTGGCGCTGGTGCCACATTTTTTCGCCATTACTCATTTTAGTTTTTTTGGGAACTGCTGCTAAAGCAATAGCAAATTTAAGAAGGCTAGAGCCTGGGTATGTGTCCCCCCCTGCTATGTCTCCGGGGGCGTACCCACACTGCCCTATAAAATATATACAGCAGTGAATAGGATAATAGTGTTGTGATTCTTTGATGTCACCTATGTTCATAGGGCAGCGTTTCCCAACCAAGGTGCCAGCAGCTGTTGCAAAGCTACAACTCCCAGCATGCCCGGACAGCCGAAGGCTGTCCAGGCATGCTGGGAGTTGTAGTTTTGCAACAGCTGGAGGCTCCCTGGTTGAAAATCACTGGCATAGGAAGTACTCGTCTTGATACCATAATCTTCTACATCTTATATTTTAATATAAAAAAAAAAAAAACGTACGTCAGAGAAATATGTAGAAGGAATAGGAGTTTTGTCCAAACTTACCAAAAGAATAAAGGAGAAGCCCGAAGCCCAGCATGGTCAGGCCGTTTGCCCATCCTATCAGTAAGAATGCTGGAATGAGAAGAATAATGGCCTGCAGAGCAGAGGAAAGGGAAATTAATACAAAGAAAATACACTAAGTTTATTAAGTAAAATAAGTATATTCATATATTAAGTATATTAATACAAAGAAAATATAAAGAAAATACACTAAGTATATTAATATATTAAGTATATTAATACAAAGAAAATATAAATAAAATACACTAAGTTTATTAAGTAAAATAAGTATATTCATATATTAAGTATATTAATACAAAGAAAATATAAAGAAAATACACTAAGTATTAACGGGGTACTCCGCCCCTAGACATCTTATCCCCTATACAAAGTATAGGGGATAAGATGTCAGATCGCCGGGGTCCTGCTGCTGGGGACCCCGGGGATCGCTGCTGCGGCACCCCGCTATCATTACTGCGCAGAGCGAGATCGCTCTGTACGTAATGACGGGCAATATGTCACGGCTCCGCCCCTCGTGACGTCACGGCCCGCCCCCCGTCGATATAAGTCTATGGGAAGGGGCGTGGCGGTCATCACGCCCCCTGCCATAGACTTGCATTAAGGGGACAGGCCGTGATGTCATCAGGGGCGGAGCCATGACGTCACGCTGCTCCGGCCCCTGTATCGCCCGTCATTACGCACAGAGCGAACTCGCTCTGCGCAGTAATGATAGCGGGGTGCTGCAGCAGCGATCCCCGGGGTCCCCAGCAGCGGGACCGCGGTGATCGGACATCTTATCCCCTATCCTTAGGATAAGATGCCAGGGGCGGAGTACCCCTTTAAGTAAAATAAGTATATTAATATATTAAGTATATCAATACAAAGAAAATATAAAGAAAATACACTAAGTATATTAAGTAAAATAGGTATATTAATATATTAAGTATATTAATACAAAGAAAATATAAAGAAAATACACTAAGTATATTAATACAAAGAAAATATAAAGAAAATACACTAAGTATAATAAAATATAGTAAACATAAGAATTCTGCAGCCTGGAGTACAAATAATAATTCATGTTTCCAGTAAAGAATCTGCACTGTAATAGGAACTACATGAAGGGCGACTCCTGTAGAACAGAATCTATGACACAAAGTAATAGTCAGAATAGGGTCACTATACAGATGCTAATTTGTGACATGATGGGAATTTTTATTCCCATATGGTTTCAATCACTATACAGGTCAGGATACCACATAATGCCTACTACGGTCCTCATAATACTGTGCCATGTGCCTCCATATAGCACCATACTACAGATCCTATTATCTCCCAGAAACAATGCATCTGGTGGACAATAGTTCTGTAATAAGACATGTAATGGCACATAGCACTAGATTCCATAGGCATCCATATAATTTTAAAAATTATAGGGCATACAGAGGTACAGTTTGGGACTATAGATTTCTATGCGTACCAGATTTTTAGCAGTTTTGCAGAATTTGTGCTGAATTTTATGCAGAATAGTTTTTTTTAGCTCAACACATAGATTACAGATGGAGCTCACAGTCCCATTGACTTCAGGGATTCTGCAAAAATAATTGACATGTTCATTCTGCTTGAGGAATCCGGAATGCAGAATTTCCGCAGCGGAAAATCTACCATGTGAATGGGATAGCGGAAATTTCATTCACCACTTTAAGTAGTAGAATTTCCAAGCTGATTTTTTTTCCCTGGACTCCACACTTAAATTGCGCCATGTGAGCACAGCTTCTAAATTAAAGGGGTACTCCGGTGGAAAAATAAAGAAAGTTACTTTTATTTAAAAATCTTAACCCTTCCAGTACTTATCAGCTGCTGTATACTGCAGAGGAATTTGTGTAGTTCTTTCCAGCCTGACCACAGTGCTTTCTGCTGACACCTCTGTCCGGAGCAGGAGAGGTTTTCTATGGGGATATGCAGAGAGCACTGTTGTCAGACTGGAAAAAAAAACTGCACAATTTTCTCTAGTATAAAGCAGCTGATAAGTACTGGAAGGGTTAGGATTTTTAAATAGAAGTAATTTACAAATCTGTTAAATTTTCTGAAACCAGTTGATTTGAAAACATTTGTTTTCCACTGGAGTTCCCCTTTAACTCTGCTGGAATCCAAAAAATGTAGGTGACTGCAACTTTATAGAACACCCAAAAGCCTATAGGAAACTGAGCTGTATATGGAGCCGTTTGCCGTTTATCATGGTTTCCACACAGGTATTTTTCTGGCAGTTTTTGGAATACTGCCACTGCAGATTTTGAGCCAAAGCCAAAAGTGGATCCAGTAGGAAGGAGAAGTGTAAGTCCTATCTTAATATTTCCTATTACTTTTGAATACAATTCTGGCTTTGGCTCAAAAACTGCAGTGTCGGTTTTCCTAAAAATGCCAGAAAAAAAAAATAACTGTATGGAATCCTAGCCTAAAGATAGTTTTTGGTCATTTTGCTTTCCCCAACAAAATAGAGACACTGCAAGGCGAAGTAGTCAACTTTTGGTAAGTTGTTTTTTTTATGGCTCCATTCAGTCACGTCTTCAGTCTCCACAGCTAATATACCATTATATATATCAGGATTCTTCCAAAAAAAGGTATTCCAACGTACACCTTAGCTTGTGGTGCAACCTTAGACTTTCATAGATCAAATATGGCCTACTATGCTTTGGTGCCCATACATGGTTGTAATACAGGCCAGACATAGTCACAAGAAGACCTTTGGTCTGTTAAAGTCTATAGCCACGTTGCAATATACATTGAAATACTTTTTGACACTGTCCCAAAGTATACTGATGGTAAAACAAGACGTGAACGTGACCTTAGGTGTTTATAAAATGCCTGGTGATCCCAATCTTTCCCGTGTTTTACAGGCACCCATGAGGGCAGCTAAGGCAGCACTACAGTGTGAGAACACCATCATACAGCTCATAATATCTTATCTTCATGGATAAACTGGAGCTTATGGGGCATTTACTATTACAGATATGTGGACTGAGACTCAAAATCGTCTGCTGATGTATCTGGGATTGAAGCAACACAGGCCCCATTAAATTCAATGACCCAAACTTAGTCACCTAGTGACTGTTTGGGTCATTTTCCAAGTGTATCCGAGTTTCAGATGGACTAGAAAACGTGGTCTGCCATGTATTTGTGCCTTGGAGGCACAAAAAGTGATTTAAATTCGGCCTAAGGCTTTTCTCCTCCGCACCCCTACCCTCCAAAAAAGAAAACCTAGATGAATGTATGCCTTCATTTATCACTACTTCCATTCCATAAAGTACTGGATCACTTTTACGACTGCTAAACCCTTAAATCTTGAAATAATTATTGTGGTGTAGTCTCTGACCATTTGGTTCTTTTAACCCTCGCCATCACCCAATGTTCTGAACTACAGCAGAACACCAGGCAGATCCAGGCATCATCACCCTCGCAACGTGACGTCATTGCATAGTTACCTGCTTGACAGCTTTCACTTCATTTCCTGGTTTGATTCTCCGAGCGTATCCACCCTGGATCACAGCCATGGTAATTCCGATGAAGAAAAACATCTTCCCCTGCTGCATGCTGCCAGAGAAAATCAAACAGTGCAAGTTATGGGGCTGACTTCACAGCCGGGAACATTTACAGTGTGATCCATAGTGACAGCATAGCGCATTGATTCCCATGACGGCGCGGACCAGATGGAGAAGAGAAGGGAACGACGCTGATTTTAGAATATGTCACTTGTGAGTTGCTGTATAAAGCAGCACCACTGTAATCTACATACCCACAGATAAATAGATATTGTGCATGGCGGTTGTTTCCCTTTATTTTTTGCTCATCAAGTTTGTTAGGGGTTCCCCGTGAAAAGTTTTTTCCGAGGGGTTCCCAGACCCGAAAAAGGTTGGGAAACACTGGCCTAGTGTTTATCCTTTGTCTGATCACTTCCAGATGTTCTCTGCACAACCAAAAATCTCCACCCAAAGCTTCAGGTTTATATCATGGCCTGGGCCTCCATGACTCTTGTGAGTCCAATGAAGTTGTCACACAGCTTTCCTAAACTCATGAATGGTATATCTGCCTGGTTATGCAGCAATGGGGTTCAGATGCAACTTCAGCCACCGCACTCCCTACAGCTACGTCTCTTCCTTGTTAGAGCACCATTTTGTGCTCAAGTGACCCTTTGCTTACAAAAACTTGTGACCAGAAGTTGTATCCTATGCATGCTAGAGTCAGCTAGTCACCCAGTCACTCGCTAGCACCTACGTCCTCCTCTCTTTGTGTCTGCGAAACTTGTGTATGGTCCTCCCATAGTTTTCCTGTGCCTTCTGTATCTACTAGAATTAGTACACAAAAGGAAGGCCTATTTACACATAGACCTCATTCACAAGTAACAGTTCATAAGGTTGAAAAAAGACCAGAGTCCATCAAGTTCAACCTATAACCCTAATGAGTCCCTACTGAGTTGATCCAGAGGAGGCAAAAAAAACCTCATACTAAAGGTAAAAATTTGTTCCCGACTCCAAATATGGCATCAGAATAAATCCCTGGATCAACGTTCTGTCCCTATAGATCTAGAATCCATAACCAGCAAGTATACCTGATTAAGAACAGTCAAGCAGTTTGAAATGCGTTAGCATTTCATTGTATTTGTTGATTTTTATTAATTGTCAATGCATCTAGAATTATTGTATTATTGTAAGCTGGTGGCTACAACTTGCCTGCATTTTGGATGGTTACACTGGAACTGAGCCTCTTTGTTCTATGTCGTCCTTACTTCACCTGAAGATAGGGCACTACCTGACTGAACACATATTTAGACTTATAGATATGAGCTGACGTGACTTTTTTTTTATTTTTTACTATTTTTCAATCATACACAAGTATGAGGCATATGCAGGCACTACATCTGTGATCTTTGGAGCTGTATGTCACCGTGTGGTACCTCCGTGTTGCACAGCTTTAACGAGATATGCAAAACTTATAGGGGACAATATCTCTGGAATACAGTAGGACAGGCAGCCCCATGCTCAATACAAAATACATACTAAAAATTAACCAGATTTATCACAGTGGCTCATGTTCTTTGATAAATCGGACACATGAATATATATACTTTATACATATATATTTAGGTAGTGTCTATATACCCAACTACCAAAGTAATGTATAAAGCCACGTAATGTTTGTGTATAATCATAGTAATACAGTGAGATCTGAGCCCCTTTCCCATCCTACAGAGAACTTTTTATACAAAAGCAGCAGAAATGGAAGGGTTACGGGTTAAGTCTAGTATAGCCCAGCGTCCTCGACAGATTTTGTGACACATAATCCTACCTCATTCATTTAAAATGGAATTTCAGGAATAAGCTGACAACACAGCAGATTCTGCTAATGGTGCACAAAACAGGGCAGCAGATTTCTCCAAATGCAGACAACAAGAGCTCGGGGTGACATTCCAGGAATATTACAGCTCGTCTGCTGCAGAGCACGCTGGGCGAGGAGGGAGACGGGTACTTTGTATATACATCTGATTATTGTTATATAACAATTACCAAAAAGGAACCATATAAAAATGACCGACATTGTAACATTTCAATCACTTGTGTAGACAATAGTGGGGCGAAAAAAACCCGACAATGTTAGATTTTAGTGCCTTGAACCACGGGACTAATATGTCAATGCTTTATTATTCTCTAGTCATGGGTGTACGGTGTTATATTGTGTCATTATAAACAGATACAGCCCATGCAACTGCTATAAGGCCCCTCTCCATAGTTCAGGGAGTGATAAGCCAGTGATGGAGGTGTCTGGCTGTGACTTACCCCTCCCCATAGAGAAAACATGAGTGTTCAGCTGTGCCGAACTCTCAAGTTTACGGGAAGGTTGGCAGAGAAGACTGTTGGCAGAACAAATGTTTTGCCAACAATCATTGAATGTGTATGCCCAGCTGAACTTCAAGGATAGGGAGATGAGGGGCAAGCAAGAAATGAGTCCTCCTGTTGCAATACTAGGGTTATAGTAGTGTTAACAGCACCAAAAGAGTGCTCAAACTGAACCTATAGGTATGGTACTGAGGTCAATGGGGGAGATTTATCAAAAAAGTTGCTGAATTGCTTATAGCAACCAATCAGATCGCTTCTTTCATTTTTAAAAAGGCCTCTGAAAAATGAAAGAAGGGATCTGCAACTTTTCCTTTGGACAGGTTTTGATAAATCTCTTCCAATGTCCCTGTTTGACCATTTCTGCTATGGCCAACAGCTTTAGGGTTAATTCACACGTGTATATTTTGCTGCAGATTTTTTGCAGATTATTTTCCTTCCCATTGAGGTCAAAATATGCAGCAAAATATGCACGTGGGAACATACCCTTACACTATTTTATATTATGGCCTTAAATTTCTAAAATGTCACTCATGAGGTTCAGCCCTGATGCTCCCATTTAAGTCAAAAGGAGCCGCGGCCTAATACTACATGTGGGCTTGGATTATACCTAAGTGCACAGGACCTTACAGTAAGATTCTCTTTGTTGCCCATAGCAACCAATCAGAGCTCAGCTTTCATTTTACGAGGGCAATATGAGAAATGAAAGCTGAGCTGTGATTGGTTGCTATGGGCAACAAAGAGAATCTTACTATAAAACAGTGTGTAATGTCCCAGTACAGTACATGGTCCTGTAATACCCTTAGGCCCTGTCAGGTTGAGAACCTCAGTGACCTGGGGGCTCCCCTGCAAGGTCTCCCCCTGTTGTTTCCAGAATGTTGTGTATATCACTTTAATGCCTAGACAGTATCCTTATGTATAGGTAGTACAAAGGACCTGTGTAAGTCTGTCACATGTTATGTTATGCAGTCACATGATTTGTTGTCATATGTTCTCCCAGAGAGCACCACCAGTTTAACCTATGACCCGCAGCTTGACCAATGGGCTTTAGTCCAGCCCCCCACTATATAAAGGGGTGGCCATTACAATTCCCTCTCTTCTGTTCGCTCTCACCATCTGCTACTGAGCACAGCAACCACCAGAGATCTCAGTGCAAGTGATCAGCATCTGAAAGACCCCAAAAGCTACAGTCATTCCAGTAAGTCTCAAGTCTATGTCTGCTGTCACTGAAACTAGTCAAGTCCTGCACATAGTCAAGTCAAGTCCAATCTCGAGTCAAGTTAATTACAAGTATATTGGTCACGCAAGCTGTGAGGTCCTTCTGGGTCATGGCCACCTCTCTGGGAAATCTGGGCTTAGCTGTGAAGATAATTCCATCTGTCTTATACTCAGTAAAGCCTCCATTTGACCATAACTGCTTGGGTACTCTCATTTCACTACTAGCAACTGGGATAGCGGAGGAACCGGGCGTGTGGTGTCCGGAACCCTAAAACCACACTGGCGTCACGAACACTAGGGGTTAACAACATCTTGCCACCGGGGTTAATACCATCTGATCGCACCACTCACACCGCAACACCCGTGGTCCCGCCATACACCCGTGGGTCACCACAAGTGCGATAAATCTTCCCTTTGACCCCATCAGATTATTCCGGATGAATCCTTCAATGCTCAGTGTTGTTTCTAGAAACCAGCAGTACATCCTCCTGTATGTTATAAACATATCCCCTTATGAACAGCTCTGCCAAAGTCTTTTAACCACTATCTATGGCAGTGTTTCCCAACCAGGGTGCCTCCAGCTGCTGCAATACTACTACTTTCTTCGGGCTTGCTGGGAGTTGTAGTTTTGCAACAGCTAGGGGCACCCTGGTTGGAAAGCACTGATCTATGGTCTACGGCCCAATTCTCTCTAACAGGGCCGGCCCTATGATGAGTCCCGCTAAGTCCTTTAGACCCATGTGGCACTCTAACAGGGGATGCACTTTGCTGCCAAGAATTTTTTATGCCTTGCCTCAACTTGTATTTTTATAGTTGTACTCTGCCACCCTCAACATATATATTTTAACACCATGGTCCCTCAGCGGCGTCTGTGACAACATTTGAGACTTACATTGCCGCTGCCTGCTGCAGCGAAAATCTGAAAGCAGAATGATGAGTGCCGTCTTCTAATGGGACTGTGCGCAATGACGTCAGATGTCATAGTGATAATGCACAAGCATGCGATTAAATGGTCACTCCCATTAAAACTAATTTTTGCTATTCCACTCCTTATGGTAAATAAAAAATCTCTCTAATATACTTTGTTTGAAAAAATTAAAGTTTTCGGTTTTATTTGTGTTAAAAAAAAGCTGCCACTAGGTGTCTCCCTACTTGTCCAGAACACATTTCCCCCCATCTCTTGTACAGACTTTGGACTCCTGCTTGCCTGGCAGAAGTCCAAAATCAGGAAATGCAGTCTGGAGTGCTGTGTGTGTGGGGGGGGGGGGGGGTGCAGCCTTAGCCAATAATAGCTCATCTCACACACTGAACTGCTCTGAGCTGTGTGTAGCAGAGTGAGGGAGGAAGTTCTCCCCTGTATGGCTTCAGATGATGTCACACCTGCTGGGGAACGCCCCTTCCCAGTCTGTGAAACTGACTGAGACTGAGCAGAAAATACAGAGCAATATCAAGGTAGAAAACTAAAAAAATTTAAAAATAAAGGCAGGGGGTGATTTATCATGATGGGGACAGTGAACTGGGAGGATTATACAATTTAACAAGATCATGACAGGTACTCTTTAATAGAAGTGTGAATCCCTGGTGGTGCACCAGCATCTTACCCGAATATATGTATTTTTAATTTCTACTGTATTTAACTTAAACACATTTTCTTTCATATTTTAAGAATTTGGATTAAAGCAGTATCGACAAGGTGCTATTACATGTAAAACAAATAAAATACACACATATATATATATATATATATATATATATATATATACATATGTATTTATTTTTATTTTTTGGGGGGAGGGGGTGGGGCAGCAATTCATTCTTGGACCAAGCCAATATCTTGGGCCACCCCTGAGACTGGATTATTACTCACTCAGTAATTCCCTTATGTCCAGGTAATGGTCATCAGGCACTGAGCATTAGTAACTATCCACTGTATTTGTAAGACTACAAGAAACCCATTACTAGACTCCTCTGTATTGTAGACTGATAATACATTCATGATCCATTAGTGTTTGCCGATCGATGTATACCATGCACACAGAACTATGCATTATGGTACAGAGAATAAGTGTATTTAAGGGGTACTCCGGCCCTAAGACATCTTATTCACTATCCCCCCCGCAATCTTTCATGCAGCACCCCGCTATCATCAGCCTCCAGTGCGAACATCTCTCCGGGTCTGATGAATTATGATCACGGGGCCGGAATATCGTGACGTCACGCTCCACCCCTGGAGATAAGATTTCTTCGGGCCGTGGTACCCCTTTAATGACATACATGCAGTTCTAAATGGAATCAATATTTGTTGCTGAAAATTCTGAACAAATATGAGAATTCTATTCCAAAGGCCTCCAGAGATTGCGTCCTAAGACACAGCAGCCAATTTTATCTTATTGTAAATCTTCCCTTTTTTTATTTTTTGTTTTATTGATTCATTCCCCCTACTGGAAACCATATTCATCCTGAGCCTCCTGTTTCATTACAATAAGGCCAGAAATACAGAAACATGACAACTACTGCAACTTGGGATTCCCAAGCAGGACATACAGTACATAATATAGATTACCTGTTGAACTGGAAGCGCTGGTGGGTCAGGAAGCTGATGGTATACTCAAGGCCCGAGAACAGGAAGAGGTACAAGAAGTAGACCAGGCCCAGGACACGGAGATTCTGCAAATCTTTATATAGAAGAGAACGTGTATTAGGCAAGTGGAACCAGTGTATAGGTTTATGGAGATCACAGGATCCTGTGTATGATCACTGAACAAGATTTTATAGGAATATATACTGTATTTTCTGGCGTATAAGACTACTTTTCAACTCAGGAAAATGTTCTCAAAAGTTGTGGGTCGTCTTATACGCTGGGTGTCGTCTTATAGGGCGGGTGCTGCAGTCGGCCAGAACACCCGGGGTATGGATAGAGAGAGCAGGGCACCGGGGTATGGATAGAGAGAGCAGGGCACCGGGGTATGGATAGAGAGAGCAGGGCACCGGGGTATGGATAGAGAGAGCAGGGCACCGAGGTATGGATAGAGAGAGCAGGGCACCGAGGTATGGATAGAGAGAGCAGGGCACCGGGGTATGGATAGAGAGAGCAGGGCACCGAGGTATGGATAGAGAGAGCAGGGCACCGGGGTATGGATAGAGAGAGCAGGGCACCGGGGTATGGATAGAGAGAGCAGGGCACCGGGGTATAGATAGAGAGAGCAGGGCACCGGGGTATGGATAGAGAGAGCAGGGCACCGGGGTATGGATAGAGAGAGCAGGGCACCGGGGTATGGATAGAGAGAGCAGGGCACCGGGGTATGGATAGAGAGAGCAGGGCACCGGGGTATGGATAGAGAGAGCAGGGCACCGGGGTATGGATAGAGAGAGCAGGGCACCGGGGTATGGATAGAGAGAGCAGGGCACCGGGGTATGGATAGAGAGAGCAGGGCACCGGGGTATGGATAGAGAGAGCAGGGCACCGGGGTATGGATAGAGAGAGCAGGGCACCGGGGTATGGATAGAGAGAGCAGGGCACCGGGGTATGGATAGAGAGAGCAGGGCACCGGGGTATGGATAGAGAGAGAGAGAACGGTGCTCTGACCAGA